>NC_044995.1:48990656-49086561 GCF_008728515.1 Papio anubis | reverse complement strand
CCCAGGCTGGAGTGCAGTGGTGCAACCTCGGCTCACTGCAACCTCCGCCTCCTGGCTTCAAGCAACTCTCCTGCCTCAGCCTCCCAAGCAGCTGGGATTACAGGCACCTGCCACCACACTCAGCTAATTTTTGTATTTTTAGTAGAGACAGGGTTTCACTGTATTGCCCAGGTTGGTCTCGAACTCCTGACCTCAGGTGATCTGTCCACCTTGGCCTCCCAAAGTGCTGGGATTACAGGCGTAAGCCATTGAGCCCAGCCTTCCTCTTAGATTTTCTTTTTCTTTTTCTTTTTTTTTTTTTTTGAGACGGAGTCTCACTCTGTCGCCCAGGCTGGAGTGCAGTGGCCGGATCTCAGCTCACTGCAAGCTCTGCCTCCTGGGTTCCCGCCATTCTCCTGCCTCAGCCTCCCGAGTAGCTGGGACTACAGGCGCCCGCCGCCTCGCCCGGCTAGTTTTTTTTTGTATTTTTTTAGTAGAGACGGGGTTTCACCGTGTTCGCCAGGATGGTCTCGATCTCCTGACCTCGTGATCCGCCCGTCTCGGCCTCCCAAAGTGCTGGGATTACAGGCTTGAGCCACCGCGCCCGGCCTTTTTTTTTTTTTTGAGATGGAGTCTTAATCTGTTGCCCAGGCTGGAGTGCAGTGGCATGATCTTGGTTCATTGCAGCCTTTGCCTCTTGGGTTCAAATAGTTCTCCTGCCTCATCCTCTTGAGTAGCTGGGATTATAACCACATGCCATCACGCCCAGCTAATTTTTGTAGTTTTAGTAGAGACATGGTTTCACTGTGTTGGCCAGGCTGGTCTCGAACTCCTGACCTCACGTGATCCGCCTGCCTCGGGCTCCCAAAGTGCTGGGATTCAAGGCCTAAGCCACCACACCCGGTCCCTCCTAGATTTTCTAAGTACAAATCCTAAAGCCCGTGGGGCCTGAGCGTTCCTGGTTTGTGGTGCAGCCCCCAGGGGTCCCCTCCTGTTACCTCTTCCCTGGGCCAGTGAAGGGAGGGTGGACGGGATGGTGTGGGGCCGTGGGTCCCCATGCCTGGAGCCAAGCCCGGGGCATTTGCTTGCATGCTAAGAGCTCCCTCCCCAGCAAGCCCTGGGCCAGGGAGAGAAGGAGCAGCCTAGAGGCAGGAGAAAAGGGAGAGTGAGGCTGTTTATTGTGTATGAATTCACATTGTATCAACAACTCCACGTAATATTAAAACACTGCGAGAAAGTGGGTGCGGCACACCTGGAATTTTAAAAAAGTCAGAAATAAAAACAACCAGACATCCCAATGCAGATGGCATAGAACCTGCTAGAACCACAGGTGGCGGCTGGAAACAGGAGACAGGTCTTTACAAAGATTAGATCGGCAACGGTTCCGTGGACAGAGAAGGAGGCGCGGTTGGCCGGCTATGGCTTCTGTGCAGAGGGCCCGAGGACGTTTAATAAGTGACCCCTTGAGGAAGGGCGTGGTGGCTCCACCTCCACCCGGAAGCCCCCTCCTGGGTCACTCACGCATGGGCAGGTGTGTGATGGCCCCTCCTACCTGCCCCAGAGCTCGGGCAGGATAGGGCCTGTTAACTTGGAGATGGATGCGTGGCCTGGAGGCCTAGCGTTGCACCCTGGACACGGTGGCCGGCCATCAAAGGGACCACGCAGAGAGAGAGAAAGTGGAACACCTTCCGCCCCGGCCCAGCCGCCCTGTTTATGTCCCCAGAGGCCAGAGGTCACAGCTGAGCTGTCTGTGCTTGGCCTCGGGTTACCCCTGGGGAGGGTGGGAGAAGGGTGTGTGTTCTGGCTCCTTGCTGGATAGAGGAGGGCAGGGTAGGCGGAGCTGGTCTGGGAAGGTGCCCAGGTGGGTCACGACAGGGTTGGGGCCTGGCCCGCTGTGGCCCTTCACCCGGCAACTGGTTTCTCGCTCAGGACCGGGGAAGGCCCGTCAGAGAGCCAGGCGGCAGAAGGAGAAACGGCCTTCTTGCTCCCACCCGACGCTGCCGTGTGTGTGTGTGCGCGTGGGTGGGGGTGAGTGTCCTTAACTGTTTTTCCCCTGGCGTGGCTGAGAGACACTGGTGTCCCCAAGGCTAGAGCTGCTGCTGCCACCCCCGCCCGCCAGCCCTGCATCTGGAGGTGCACGCACGCTCCTGGAAATGCCCATAAAACACGCGTTCACCCCAGGGATTCCCGGCAGAAAAGCACGCGCGGCGGTGGGTGTGTGCGCTTGTCTGCAAAAGTGTTTTCCACACTGTGGTCACTGAGGTTTACTCTACAAGAAAAAAAAGGGGAGAATTTTTTTTTAATCCCCCAAGCTAGAAAACCCACAGGCTTCTGGCAATGGCCACCTCCCTGGGGTCCGGGAGATGGTGGGGTCCGGATAGCTCAGGGAACCCAAGGCCCTATGGACAGTGAAGGAGAGGCCAGCCTGTCCTTCCCCTCCCTGAGCCTCAGTTTACCTAGAACGCTTGGACTCCAGGCTCTCTGACTTCTGTGCAGGGTCCCGTCTGTGGGGCGGGAGGACGTGGCTTTAGGGGCCTTTGGAGCTGAGAGTCCCTGGAAGCCGGGATTGAACCCCACCATCTCCACCAGCCTAGGAGGCCCGGCTGCCTGGGCTGCGTCTCTGCAGCGGCCTCCGTTCCCCGCTGGCATTTCTGGGGTCACATCGTTAGGACACACCAGTGGGGCTGGGCTTGGCACAGCTGTGCCCCCTCCTCCCTCTGCCCTGGCAGCGGGGGCTCGGCGATTAAGGCCTCTTTTAAGGAAAAACGGGCTGCGGTGCGTTTGTTCCCAGTTACCAAGATGGCTCGCTGGGAAGGGTGGGGGCAGGCGGGGTCTCCCTGCCTGGGGTCCTCCCAGGGTTTCTGGAACAGACTTTTGTCTCTTCCCACCATTCCTGCTGTGGGTGGTGGGGACGCCCACACCCCAAGCCCCGCCTGCTCCCGGCCCAACCACAGGAGGCTGCAGTCTCTGGGGAGCCTCTGGGGCTCTCCTGGGCCAACAGCAGGTTTGGCGGGGAGGGCTCCCCGAAGCCCCAGCCCTCCCGGACCGGCCGTAGAGAGCTGGGTGCTGGGGGTGGGGAGCCCAGCTGTTGCCTGTGGGAGCCCCCCGAGGTTGAGGAGTGAAGGTCACTCTCCCTGCACCTGCAACACGCAGGACCCTCTAGCCTTGTGAGGTGGGAACCCCGGCAGTCGCCCCAGGAAGGGAGCTGAGCAGGGATCCCCGCCCCATGGGCCTGCACAGAGGACCTGGGCAGGCGTCCAGGAACCCTCTCGGCACGGGTCCTTAGACGCCCATTTCCACTGGGACTGGAGGGACAGGGCTGGGCTAGTTTTTTTCTTTTTTCTACTACTTGCTTCTGGGCCAACCCCGTGGAGGGGGGTCGGGGCGGCCAGGCCTCCTGCGATCAGGGCTGTGTGGGGTCCCGGCGGCTCAGGGTCCGGCTCAGGGTCCAGCTCAGGTGTGGCCCCCGGTGACGCCAGCAGGCCCGGGAGGATGTGGCTGCACCTGCTCCCGTCTGTGCCGCAGAGGAGGACACAGTCGTCTTTCAGAAGCCTCCCCCCGACCTCGTGGCATCATCGATTTCCACTTGCCGCTGGGAGGAGCGACCCGTTCTGCGCCTAACGCATCTCCCGGCCTCAGGCAGCCGTCCCGGGTTGCACGGGGTGGAAAAGCGAAAAGATTGGGTTCGAGCGACAGGGCAACGTTTTGAACGGACGTTTCGATCTCCGGGAGAACGTCTCACCTCCCGGCGTCCTTCAAAGTCACTTCAAGATCATGGAACAACTTTGTATACACGGCAGCACAGGGCAGCCCCACCCGCCCCGCCGCGGCTCCCCAGCCTGCATGTCTGTTTGAGAAATGTCTACCGTGGATGTCAGAGGGTAGAACAAGCCGGAAGAACCAAGGACGGTCAAACCTCTCCCGGCCACACAGATGCCTGGTGCTGAAGACACGCCGGGCGCGGTGGCTCACGCCTGTAATCCCAGCACTTTGGGAGGCCGAGGCAGGGGAATCACGAGGTCAGGAGTTCGAGACCAGCCTGGCCAATATGGTGAAACCCCATCTCTACTAAAAATACAAAAATTAGCCGGGCGTGGTGGCGTGCACCTGTAATCTCAGCTACTCAGGAGGCTGAGGCAGGAGAATCACTTGAACCGGGGAGGCAGAGGTTGCAGGGAGCCGAGATCGTGCCACTGCACTCCAGCCTGGGTAACCAGAGCGAAATTCCATCTCAAAAAAAAAAAAAAAAAAAAAAAAAAATCCCAAAACGGGATGGGCCGGGCCGGTGACCGCTCCCCTTGGGCAAGTCCCGAAAACCCGTTTCTGGCACAGAGGGGACCCTGAAGAAAGGACCCATGGCAAAAATCATGCAGAGGAGTCACACTTGACAACTTTTCATAGGCGAAGTCCCCTCCCAACCCCTACGGTCCATCGCGCATTCATTGCTTGATGGTACAGTTTAGCGACGGGTTCGACCATCACATTCCGAGTTTAGCCGTATGGAATAACAACTTTTTAAACGGAGAGATATTTCCAAAAAAAGTTCACGATGTCACCTCCCCCCGCCACCTCAATTTTACCACTACTTAAAAACAGCGCAAAGCATCTCAGTGACCCCGTGAAGTCTTTTTACATATGGCCAATTCTCCCGGAACTGCTGCCACCGGGCGAAGTCACCTCCCTTCGCCCTCGGCGCCGCGTCCACAATCGAAACGGCAATGGAGATTTTTACAAATGGTTCCCACATCACTGGGGGATTTCAGTTACACCGAACGGGAAGTGGCCGTAAAGCCTCCATCCCAGCTTTGCCTAAACTGAGAGGGCCACGGGGTCGGACCCGAAACCCCATCTACACCTACAAGGTACATTCTACCCCATCCAGGCAGTGGGAACGCCTTTTTTGGGGGGAAGGGTGGATTTCTTTTGGGATTAAACGTTTTGGGGACTTGAGATGTTTTGTTTGAGCTAATTACTGAATGATGCCCTGCCTGAGACAGAGAGAGAGAGAGAGCGAGAGAGAGAGAGAGCGAGAGAGAGAGAGAGCGCACATACAAGAACACAGTTATAAAATAATACAAGGTTTCTTGTCCTTAAAGGGGTTCTCGGAGGCAGGGACGCCGACCAGCAGGGGATCGTTCCGGGCGTGTTGTTCACAGTAGCTCATGAGGTCAGACGCCGCTTTGGAGACCTGTGTTTGGGCACAAGGAGGAGAGAGGGGAGGTATAAGAAGAGGCTGGCACACCCAGGTTCACAGCAGCGCCATTCCCAACAGCCACAGGTGGAAACTGCCCAGGAGCCCATTGACGGGGGCGTGGGCAAACAGTGTGGCCCGTCCACACACTGGAATATTACTCAGCCATGAAAAGGAGCGTGGCTCTGACATAGGCCACAATGTGGATGCATCTTTTTTTTCTTTTCCTTTTTTTTTTTTTTTTTGGTTTGTTTTGAGACAGAATCTCGCTCTGTCGCCCAGGCTGGAGTGCAGTGGCTGGATCTCAGCTCACTGCAAGCTCCATCTCCTGGGTTCAGGCCATTCTCCTGCCTCAGCCATCCGAGTAGCTGGGACTACAGGTGCCCACCACCACACCCAGCTAATTTTTTTTGTATTTTTAGTAGAGACAGGGTTTCACCACGTTAGCTAGGATGGTCTCAATCTCCTGACCTCGTGGCCTCCCAAAGTGCTGGGATTATAGGCGTGAGCCACCGTGCCTGGCCGTGGACGCATCTTAAGGACTTCACACTCAGTGAGAGATGCCAGACACAGAAGGCCACGCAGTGTGTGATCCCATTTCTTTCTTTCTTTCTTTTTGAGATGGAGTCTCTCTTTGTTGTCCAGGCTGGAGTGCAATGGTGCAATCTCAGCTCACTGCAACCTCCACCTTGTGGGTTCAAGTGATTCTCCTGCCTCAGCCTCCCAAGTAGCTGGGATTACAGGCATGCACCACCACGCCTGGCTAATTTTTGTATTTTTAGTAGAGACGGGGTTTCACCATGTTGATCAGGCTGGTCTCGAACTCCTGACCTCGCAATCCGCCCACCTCAGCCTCCCAAAGTGCTGGGATTACAGGTGTGAGCCATAGTGACTGGCCTAAAAAAGATTTTTTTTTTTTTTTAAAGAAAAGGCTGGACTTCCTTCAGCAAGCGTTGCCAGATTTTGAACACAAAGGGTCAGGGACAGAGGGACCCTGCTTTCGGAGTCCAAGACCTCATTCTCACCCCAAGGAAGGAAGGTCCTGATAGGAAAATGCTGCCTGCACATTTGACGAGCTTGAGGGAGGTTTCAGTGACACCCAGCCAGGTGACTGTGCCCGGTGAGGACGAGATAAGCTTGTCTCCATCTTTCTTGTGCAGCCTGAACCCCCTGATGACTCCGAACCCCAGAGGGGCTGATGCTTCTGGTCACAGGAGGGACCCCCTGCCCCCCTGCTGCCAGCCTGCCCCAGGCCACACGCCCGTCTCTCCTGGCCATGCCTTTGGGGGTGCCGCTGCCACTCCCCGCTTAGCTCACCCCAGCAGGGCTGGGGCTGGGGTGTCGGGTGTCCTGGGTCAGCCTAAACAGGGACACGTCTGTCTGGCCCTGGATCTCATCCTGTGACCGGTAACTGTGTCTCTGTAGGACTCAGCGACCTTTCTCTCCTCTCTTTTTCCCCTGAAAGGTGAGAGGGCGATCACAGGGGGAGGATTAGATGTGGCAGGGGTGAGGGGATGATCCGAGAAGGATCACAGCATTGCTTCACGAAGGTGCCTTTGTTGTCTGCTTTTGAGACAGGGTCTCGCTCTGTCCCCCAGGCTGGAATGCAGTGGTGCTATCCTAGCTCACTGCAGCCTCCACCTCCTGGGCTCAAGTGATTCTCCCGCCTCAGCTGGGAGTACCTGAGTAGCTGGGACTACAGGAGTGAGCCACTACACCTGGCCATAATTTTTTATTTTATTTATTTATTTATTTATTTATTTATTTATTTATTTATTTATTTTTGAGACAGAATCTCGCTCTGTCAGTCAGGCTGGAGTGTGGTGGCGTGATCTCTACTCACTGCAACCTCCGCACCCTGGGTCCAAGCAATTCTCCCACCTCCGCCTCCCAAGTATCTGGGACTACAGGCACCCGCCACCACGCCACAGTAATTTTTGTATTTTTAGTAGAGACGGGGTTTCACCATGTTGGCCAGGCTGGTCTCGAACTCCTGACCTCAGGTGGCCCACCCACCTAGGCCTCCCAAAGTGCTGGGATTACAGGCATGAGCCACCGTGCCCGGCCTTGCCATAATTTTTAGAATAATTTTCTTGTACAGATGAGGGTCTCACCATGTTGCCCAGGCTGGTCTCAAACTCCTGGGCTCAGGCGATCCTCCGGCCTAGGCCTCTGGAAGCACTGGGGTTACAGGCATGAGCCACCTCGCTTGGCCAGTACCTCTGCATCCCAGATCCTCCGTCCTCCTTTGGGCCCCAAGGATACCTGGGACCTGGGCCCCTCAAAAGGCCAGGAGCCTGTGGGATAGCTTTGGGGTCTTGCCCAGCTGGGCAGCCGGGTAACACTCATGCCCACGGAGTGAGCCCACTGGCCGCGGCCTGTGATGACTCGGACCTGGCCTGCTTTCTAGGCTTCTATTTGGGAAGTGGCTGTCCTGGACGACAGAAATAGCCTCCAGACCCTGAAAATAGCTGGCGTTGTGGCTCCAGCACGCGGCCCCCTTGGCACCACCCCCCATGCCCGCTGCGCTGGGCTGGAGAGCCCCGAGATCACTGCCGTTGAGGCTCTGTGGTTCGGGTCGCCGCGTTGGAGCTGGGGATATAAAACCTCAGGCGGGACTGGGAGCGGGGACGGGTCAAATCCTGGCTCCCCCGAGGCCCGACATTCAAAGGGGCTATGGGGGCCCCTCCTCAACATCAAACGGGGCAGGATGAGTCACCGCCCTCCGCCCGGGCTGGGGGCTGGCACCGACTCATAAAAGGAAAACCACTTCAACCAGGGCTTTCTCTTTCTTCAGCCTGAAGGAATGCTTTGAATGCTCAGGTCTGTCCTCAGCAGTCAGATTTCTGGAACATTCAGACACCTCGTGGGAGGCAGACCCCTCCCCTCCTGGCTGGATCCCGGCCGGTGGCGGTGTGATGGGGTCTGGTGGGGGCTCAGAGCTGCGCTGGAGGGAGGCTCACCGGCCGATCAGAACCGTGTCTGACTCCTGCGCCACCTGGCCAGCAGGGACGAGTCCGTCCGCCCCCCAACTGGGAGCAAAGCAAGGGCCGGGCACCCCTTCCTCATAAATTCCTATGGCCAATAATGACGAGCTGGTGGCAGGTACTGGAGAACTGAGTTCTGAGTGGATACGTGGGGTGATGGCTGATTTTATGGGGGTACTAGGGCGGGCCATGGTGCCCCAGGGTTTGGTTAAACGTTTATTTTATTTTATTTTTGAGATGGAGTCTCGCCCTGTAGCCCAGGCTGGAGTGTGGTGGCACAATCTTGGCTCACTGCAACCTCTGCCTCCCAGGTTCAAGCTATTCTCCTGACTCAGCCTCCCAAGTGGCTGGGACTACAGGCGTCTGCCACCACACCTGGTTAACTTTTTTGCAATTTTAGTAGAGACTATGTTTCACCATATTGGCCAGGCTGGTCTCGAACCCCTAACCTTGTGATCTACCCACCTCAGCCTCCCAAAGTGCTGGGATTACAGGCGTGAGTCACTGTGCCCGGCCAATTAAATGTTTTTCTAGATGTTGCTGTGAAGGTTGTTTTTTCTTTCCTTTTTTTTGATAGAATCTTGCTCTGTTGCCCAGGCTGGAGTGCAATGGCATGATCTCGGCTCACTGCAACGTCCCAGGTCCAAGTGATTCTCCTGCCTCAGCCTCCCAAATAGCTGGGGTTACAGGCACGCACCACCACCCCTGGGTAATTTTTTTTTTGTATTTTTAGTAGAGATGGGGTTTCACCATGTTGGCCCGGCTGGTCTCGAACTCCTGACCTCAGGTGATCTGCCCACCTCAGCCTCTCAAAGTGCTGGAATTACAAGTGTGAGCCACTGCGCTCAGCCTGTTTTTTATTTTGTAGGGATGGGGTCTTGCTATGTTGTTGCCCAGGCTGGAATTGAACGCCTGACCTCAAGTGATCCTCCTGCCTCAGCCTCCCAAAGTGCTGGGATTACAGGTGTGAGCCACTGTGCCTGGCATGCAAAAGTCTGGTGTTTTTTTTTTTTTTAATGTGATTCACCTTTAAATCTGTAGACTTCAAGCACAGCAGGTGACCGTCTGTAATGCAGGTGAGCCTCATCTAATCAGTTGAAGGACTTAAGAGAAAAAGCCGGGGGTCCTCCCAGGAGGAAGGCACTCTGCCAGGTGTTCGAGCTGCAGCACCAACTCTTCCCTGGGTCACCAGCCTGCTGGCCTGCACTGCAGATTTCAGAACTTGCCTTAAAATAAATCTCGACTGGGCACAGCCTCAAGTGTGATCCTTTTGAGAAACTTCAAATTCCAGGCATGGTGTCTCACGCCTGGAATCCCAGCACTCTGGGAGGCCGAGGTAGGTGCATCAACTAAGGTCAGGAGTTCGAGACCAGCCTGGCGAATACAGTGAAACACCGTGTCTACTGAAAATACAAAAAAAATTAGCCGGGCGTGGTGGTGCATGCCTGTAATCCCAGCTGCTTGGGAGGCTGAGACAAGAGAATCGCTTGAACCTGGGAGGTGGAGGTTGCAGTGAGCTGAGATCATGCCATCGCACTCCAGCCTGGGAGACAGAGCGAGACTCCATCTCAAACAAACAAACAAATCCTTCAAACGACATAGAAGTGAAAAAAGTAGACAGGACAGCCATCTTCTCCCGCCCGGGACTGTGTCTCTCGGTTTAATTTGCATCCGTCACAGCCACGGAGCTGGACAGAGCGATGCAGATAAGGACGGCAAAGTGCTCTGTCACAATGACTGTCTCCATGGGGCCCCAGTGCGTTTACAAAGCATGTTACGTTCCCACACGAACCCATGAGATAGGTGTTAGATCAGTTGCCTCTTTCTGCCGAGGAAATGGAGGCTCAGAGAGGTTAAGGGAAGGCCCCAAGGTCACACAGCAAGAGGCACAGCTGTAGGGCAAGTCTCTGCCTTCCCGTCGAGCCTCCTGTCCACCATTTGCGGGGCGCCCACGGGCCTCTCCCCTCCTCTTCCTGGCGTCCGCCGGGCTCACCTTGATACGTTCAATCCCGGCTTCTATGCGTAGCTGTTCCACCAGCTTCCGGGCCTGGGCTATGTTGTTAGTGGCTGACATTGTCTGCCATCAGCTCTGGGCCCCGTTGTCCAGAGAGCTGTGGGGGAAGCAGAGGGGTGTGGGTCAAAGCTCAGGTCAGGCCTCTGGGTGGCAGCAGGGGCGCCCGGCCTTGGCTCAACCTTCCCAACTCTGGGCACAGCCACTTGGCCTCTGGGTGGGGACCGGGGCCTCGGTGTACACAGAGCTGGTACTCAATAAAAGGATACACAATACAAGATACACAATAAAAGGTACACAATAAAAGGATAAATTTAAAAAAAAATCCCTTTGACACCGCCCAGCCTCCTTGGTTTCCAGCATAGAGCCTGGCACGCGGTCAGCCGTGACAATCCTCTGTGAGAGTTTGCAGAAGGAGGGAATGAAAGGGCAAAGGCAGGCCAGGCACGGTGGCTCATGCCTGTAGCCCCAGCACTCTGGGAGGCCAAGGCGGGCGGATCATGAGGTCAGGAGATTGAGACCATCCTGGTTAACACGGTGAAACACCATCTCTACTAAAAAAAAAAAAAAAAAAAAAAAAAATTAGCTGGGCGTGGTGGTGGGTGCCTGTAGTCCCAGCTACTCAGGAGGCTGAGGCAGGAGAATGGTGTAAACCCGGGAGGTGGAGCTTGCAGTGAGCCAAGATCATGCCACTGCACTCCAGCCTGGGCGACAGAGCAAGACTCCATTTCAAAAAAAAAGACAAAAAAAAGAGAAAGGGCAAAGGCAATAGGTCAGGCCTCTAGAGAAGGGAGGACTTACACAGGCTCCTAAGTGGCCTGCCGCAGTCCCATGGTAGGAGTTCTTGCCCTCCAGGGGACAGTGGGGACAGTGGGTGATGTCTGGGGATACCTGTGGCTGTGGGGGGGTGCTCCTGGCATGGAGTGGGTTGGGTGGAGGCCAGGGACATTGCTCAGCTCCCTGCATGCCCAGGACGGCCCCATGCCAGGAAAGGATCCAACCCCGATGTCCATAGTGCCCAGGGGAGACCCCGGGTCAGGGCAGGGATCGCAGCAGAACCCCCGATGACTGTCCTTTGTTTTTTTTTGAGATGGAGTTTTACTCTGTCGCCCAGGCTGGAGTGCAGTGGCACGATCTCGGCTCACTGCAACCTCTGCCTCCCGGGTTCAAGCGATTCTCCTGCCTCAGCCTCCCGAGTAGCTGGGATTACAGGCCCCCGCCACCACGCCTGGCTACTTTTTGTATTTTTAGTAGAGACGGGGTTTCACCATGTTGGCCAGGCTGGTCTCAAACTCCTGACTTCAGGTGATCCGCCCTCCTCGGCCTCTCAAAGTGCTGGGATTACAGGTGGGAGCCACAGCGCCCGGCCTGTCCTCCATGTCCTTCATACTGAACCAGTCAGGAGCCCATGCTGTTGCTTCTTGAATTCTCCCAGAACAACCCAGGACCCTTCAACAGGGCAGATGATCACGGGATGCAGAGTCTTTTGGGGGTCCGTGGAATCCCCCAAGATCTCATCTGGGGGTGACTCTGCCCTGCACGGAGCACTGGGTCATGTCTGGGACATTTGTGGCTGTCATGACTTGGGGGTGCTCCTGGCAGGGTGTGGGTGGAGGCCAGGGATGCTGCTCAGCATCCTGCAGTGTCCAGGATGGCCCCACTCCAGGAACAACCCAGCCCCACGTGTCAGCAGTGTCCAGGCTAGAGAAACCTGCTTAGTAGGACCCAGCGAGGGGGTCGGTGCTGATGGGGGTGGCAGGGGCAGGGGCCAGGTTCAAGAGTCCTGGGCAGCTGCAGTCCCAGCCGGGCGTTTGTGAGCAGTTAATTAAGCCGCGCCCTGTTTCCGTCATAACTCATGGCATTGCTGTCTGTTTTGCAGAGCCAGGCAGCCGCAGAGAAGCCAAGGCAGATTCCAAAGTTTTCAAAAAATGCCTACGTAGTGATAAGAAGGAAAGGACCATCCATGCATATCACACTGCAGGGGAATCTCCAGGGCCTAGGATGGGTAGCATGGTTCCGTTTGTATAATGTGTTTAAGAGGACATTTTATAGACAGAGTCTTGCTCTGTCGCCCAGGCTGGAGTGCAGTGGCGCGATCTCAGCTCACTGCAACCTCCGCTTCTCCCTTCCAGTGCCACTCCCACTTTGGCCTCCTGAGTAGCTGGGATTGCAGGTGCATGTGCCACCACGCCTGGCTAATCGTTGTATTTTTGGTAGAGATGGGGTTTTACCATGTTTGCCAGGTTGGTCTCAAACTCCCGGCCTCAAGTGATCCGCCTGTCTCGGCCTCTCAAAGTTCTGGGATTACAGGCATGAGCCACCATGCCTGGCCCAAGGACAACATTTTGGAAATGGAGAACAGATTAACAGTTGCCAGGGATCAGGAAGGGGCAGGGGCTGGGAGGGAGATAGGTCTCTGTATAAAAGGGCAACACAGTGAGGCATGGTGGCTCTTGCCTGTAATCCCAGCACTTTGGGAGGCTGAGATGGGAGGATCACTTGAGTCCAGGAGTTTGAGGCCAGCCTAGGCAACATAGCAAGACCCGCTCATTACAAAAAATTTAAAAATTAGCTGGGCATAGGTGACACACTCCTGTGGTCTCAGCTACTTGGGAGGCTGAGGTGGGAGGATCTCTTGAGCCTGGGAGGTTGAGGCCAGACTGGGCAACTTAGTGAGACCCCATCTCTGAATGAATACGTAAATAAAAGGGCAACATGAATGATCCCTGTTAGTGCCTCAACGACGGTGATGAATCCACAAGCCTATACGGGTGATAAACGCACAGAGAGCCTCACACACTCACACACCAGCAGGCACAATACTGAATACTACGGAACCGAGCGAGGCTGGTGGGTGTGTGACTGTCAATCTCACACACTCACACACCAGCCGGTACAGTACTGAATACTGCGGAACCTGAGCGAGGCTGGTGGGTGTGTGACTGTCTAGCTGTGATCCTGCCCGTAGCTTTACCAAATGTTACCACCGGGGACGGCCAGGGAATGACACACAGAATTCCTGTACATTCTTTGTTAGCACTGGATGTGACTCCACGGCGATCTCAATGAAAGGATCAATTAAAAAAAAAATCCCTTTGACACCACCCAGCCTCCTTGGTTTCCAGCAGACGTCCCGCCCCCCCTTTTTGGGGGCGCAGAAGGCCCAATCTGTCTGCTCTGGAGGCAGGGCCCACGTGTGGCCGCTCAGAAGGCTCTGATTCCACAGAGCTTCAAAGCAGCCACAAAACATCCAACTCAGGGAAAACCGCCCTTGGTTGGGCTTAAAAATACCTAAATTACTCAGTGCTAAAAATACGCGCACACAGAGAACAAATGGGCTGGCCCCACCTCCTGTTTTCCTTGGAAGGCCAGGGGGTCCTATTTAGCATCCACAGTCAGGAGTGTCCACCCAGACCATGGGCCCCTGCTGCCCTGGGCAGCCACCCCCCCAATTTCCACGTGAGCATCAGGCCCTGAGCCTTGCTGGCTTTTCTGTTTTGGGCGAAATTCCCTGGGAGATGCTCCCTTTGGGCTGGGTAATAACTCGGGCCTGCCAGAAAGGCCAGAGAGGGCTGTGCTCTGTGTGTGTGTGTGTGTGTGTGTGTGTGCATGTGCGTCTGTTTATTTGCATGTATGTCAATTATGTGCATGTGACTGTACACATATGTGTGGGGGTGTGTGCATTCATGTGGTGTAAATGTCAGTGTACACATGTGTATGAATGCGCATGCACATATGAATGTACGTGTACTTTGCGTGTGCATGTGTGTACACATGTGTATGCTGGCATGCATGAGTGTGCATATATGCGTGTGTGCACACATATCTGCATATGTGTGTATGTGTACATGTGTATGCATGGATGTGCATGTCAGCATGCATAAGTCTGCATCAGTGCATGTGTGTACATGAACATGTCTGTACATGAGCATCTGTGTCTATGAGTGCATGTACATATCTACATATGTGTATGTGTGCACCTGCATATGAGTGTGTGCATAGGTGGATTTGCATACGTGCATGTGTGTGGGCATGCATGTCAGTGTGCACGTGTGTGTGCACGTGTGTGGACATGTCACTGCATGTGTGCGCGCACACGTGTGTGGGCATGCATGTTACTATGAATGTGTGCACGTGTGTGTGGGCATGTCACTGCATATGCGTGTGCATGCACATGTGTGAGCGTGTATGTCACTATGGGTGTGTGCACGTGTGTGGGCATGTGTATATGTTACTGTAGGTGTGTGGACATGTGAGTGCGTGGGTGTGTACATGCGTGCGTGTGTGTGTGCACGGGCATGCATGTGTATGCTCGTGCTGAGATGCCGAGACTCAGACACAGATTGCATCACCCATTGCAGTCGCCTCCCCAAGTCCCCGTCTCGGTGGTGTCACCAGCCGGCACTGACTCAGGAGCAGCCATGCCCCCAGCTGAGGACTAAGCCAACAGCAGCAGAACTGGCCACGCGCTGAGTCAGCCAGGAACGCCCCTCCCAGCTGCCTCCCTGCAGAGGCGCACGGGTGCCCTGCACCCCGACCTGAATGCGCTTGCCTGGGCCCGGGCCCCGGGGAAGCTGTGGGAGGGGCGGGAGCAGGCAGCTCCGGGGGCAGGGCCAGGTGGTCAAAGCTGCACACAGTCCCCGCAGTCCCCGCGGCACCGTCCTGAGTGTGGGCTCTGCCTCGGTGCACAGGCCCCTTCAGGCAGGCTAGGCTCCAGGCCAGGCTCTCCAAAAATAAAACTTAAGAGAGACGCTGCCCGGCCCGGGCCGGCCTCCTAGCAAAAGGCTCTTAGCCACACCCGAGTCTAAGCCCGCCTTGTGCAGAAAAATCCCACTCGTGCCTGAAAGTCAAGAAGGATGAGGGTACCCCCCACCCCACGGCATAGTGGAAATCTGTGGTCGCTCAAGGAAGGGTGACCAGCCCCGAAACAGAGAGCAGACCTGAGCTGACTAGACACGAGGCTCCAGTGCACACAAGGGCTGAACAAAACCGCAGGAGAGGAGCTGGCAGCACCGGCAGGGAGGGAGGTGGGAGCACAGGAGCCTCCTGGGGAGCCGCCGCCCTCTAACCCCTTGCTCAGGCAGTTACCCCGAGGGAAAAAAATGAAAAGAAATAAAAAGCTAGATAGAAAGGCGTTTATAATTGTGTTACGTGTAAGAGTGAAAAGTTAGAATGCAAGTGCTCTACTTCCTTTTTTTTTTTTTTTTTTTTTGAGACAGGTCTCATTGCTTAGGCTGAGTGCAGTGGCCGGATCTCGGCTCACTGCAAGCTCCACTACTCGGGTTCAATGATTTATACCTCAGCCTCCTGAGTGGCTGGGATTGCAGATTGCCCAGCCACCATGCCGGCAATTTTTGTGTATTTTTAATAGAGACGTGGTTTCCTGCCCGCGTTGGCCAGGCTGGTCTCGAACTCCTGATCTCAGGTGATCCATCCACCTCGACCTCCCAAAGTGCTGGGATTACAGGTGTGAGCCACTGCGCCCGGTCTGCTATTAGTTTATAATATAAACTTATACTATAATACAATATAATATTATACATTTATTACATATTTGTATATTTTGTTATATATTATGTTTACTCATATTTATATTTATACTCTATGTCATTTATCACACATTTATTACATACTTGAAGATTCATTCCTGATATATTCATATCAGTTTTGTATTACTAATATATAGTTTTATTAGTGTTTAGTATTTGTATTATACACTTATTGCATACATATTTGTATCTTTATTCATCATTTATATAATTTATGCATTATTAATTATATAGTTTGATTTCTATTTTGACATGTTTGCTATTGATTTTGTATTTATATTTAGATTGCTATTTTATATCTGTATATATGTATTCATTATATAGTTATATCATCTGTTATAGGTTTATTGAATATCGTTTATCTTAACTTTTTTTTTTTGAGATGGAATATCGCTCTGTCGCCCAGGCTGGAGTGCAGTAGTTCAATCTCAGCTCACTGCAACCTCTGCCTCCTGCGTTCAAGCGATTATCCTGCCTCAGCCTCCTGAGTAGCTGGGACTACAGGTGTGCGTCACCACGCCTGGCTAATTTTTGTATTTTTGATAGAGATGGGGTTTCACCATGTTGGTCAGGCTGGTCTCAAACTCCTGACCTAGTGATCCACCCGCCTCGGCCTCCCAAAGTGCTGGGATTACAGGTGTGAGCCACCGCGCCCGGCCCTATCTTTTTTATTTTGAAATAATTAAGGACTCAGGCAGTTGCAAACATAGTCCAGGGAGTCCCGTGCACCCTCTCCCGGTCCCCTCCAGGGCAATGTCATCTGTGACTATAAGATAGTATCAGAACTGGAACCCTGAGGTCAGCCCAATGCTGTGTCTCAGACGACACCAGCGCCCCCCCACCCCCGCCCCTCATCTGGGGGTACAGAGGGAGTTTTGGTATCTCGCATCCATCCAGGAAGGTGGCCTGGGTCCCTCTCTGTCGGCATCGCCCCTCTGGAGCTGTGCCCCTACCTGCGGGCCTGTCCTCACTGGGTGGAGGAGAGTAGGTGTGGCCTAAATGTTTGCTGAGCAGATGGCTGGGCAGACAAAGACCCAAAACTGTGACAAAATTGACAGTGGTATCAGTAAAGAGAGACACAGCCTAGGGCCTCAGTCTGCAAAGCTGGCTGAACTCCAAAGTTCATAAAATCCTAAAGAGACCTGATTTAAACTTGGAAGTTTAACTCACTCCAGTACAGGCCCTCTCCCTCTGGCTGGATCCTTCTCTGGGGTGGGGCCGTCCTGGGCACTGCAGGGTGCTGGGCAGCATCCCTGGTCTCCGCCCACTCCATGCCAGGAACACCTTCCCCCCGCCCCACAGTCACGACAAGCACAAATGTCCCCAGACTTGGACAGGTGTCCCGTGGGGGAAAAATTTAGGCCTTTATGGAACTCCCTTATCAGGAGAAATCCTGCAGCTCAGAGTGGTTCCCTTAGGCAAAATGCAAAGAGTTTGAACCCAGCTGACTGAAGGCCCCAAGAAATAAATGCTACTGAATGCAAATATGCTGGGTGTGGTGGCTCACACCTGTAATCCCAGAACTGGGGAGGTTCAGGCGGGTGGGTCATTTGAGGTCAGGAGTTCAAGAACAGCCTGGCCAACATGGTGACACCCCGTGTCTGCTAAAAATACAAAAAAATGAGCCAGGCATGGTAGCGCATGCCCGTAATTCTAGCTACTCGGGAAGCTGAGGGCAGGAGAATCGCTTGGACCCAGGAGGTGGAGGTTGCAGTGAGCCAAGATCGCGCCACTGCACTCCAGCTCCAGAGGCGTGTTTCCAAAAGGACTTTAATTTTATTAGCCTCCCAGAACGCTTTGTGACTAGGAGATGCCCCACAGGGCGGGAGCCTTCCCCCAGATGTGAGCCCCATGGCATTTGAAGGGAGTGAGACCACAGCTCCCACAGAAGAGGGAACTCTGCAAGGCCAGAAATCTGCCCTGGCTCTACCAAGCTGTGTGACCTTGGGAAAGTTGCCTTCCCTCTCTGAGCCCCAGTGACCTCTGTTGAAATTCTCAGAGGGACACTCTCATCTGTGCATCAGGCCTGGCCCCCAGGTTCCTGTGCCAGGAAACGGGGGTTCCAGAGTCTGGCAGGCAAGAAGAGGACCCTCTTCTAGGGACCTGTGGCAGCTGCCAAATATAAACACAGCTGCTGGAAAGACAAGGTGGCTAGAACATCCTGCACCCAGCGAATGTGGACAGGCCGGTTTGCCCGGAGCTCTTGAGAAATCTCACTCCCCGTGGACTTGCACCCTGTCACCACTCCCCTGACCTGCCCCGAGGCTGGGGTGCAGTAGGGAATTGCAACAACCCCACCGGCCCTGGAGAGACCTGGGCAGAGCTGGAAGCTGATCATATTAAAAATCAGCGTGGATCGGATTCGGGATAGAGCCTCAAACTGGGTGTCCTGAAATTACCCATTTTTGTGTTGTTGGATTCTTGGTTTTTGGAGATGAAGTCTCACTCCGTTGCCCAGGCTGGCGTGCAGCGGCATGATCTCGGCTCACTGCAACCTCCGCCTCCCGGGTTCAGGAAATTCTCCTGCCTCAGCCTCCTGAGTAGCTGGGATTACAGGCACGCGCCACCACACCTGGCTAATTTTTGTATTTTTAGTGGAGACGGGGTTTTGCCATGTTGGCCAGGCTGGTCTCGAACTCCTGACCTCAGGTGATCCACCCGCCTCGGCCTCCCAAAGTGCTGGGATGACAGGCATGAGCCATCGCGCCCGGCCCATTTTTGTGTTGTTGAACTTAAAGCATGAGCTTGGGCAAATCCCTTCTTCTTTTGAGCCATAGGGTAAAGGTGAGAGGAGAGTCTTGTAAGCTCCGTGATTAGTTCCAGAAGTCCAGGGTGATCCAGTCATGCTTGCATCACTTCCGTGTCATTTATGGACTCGATGAGAGACAAAAGGGCCTCTGGGGACTGTGAGTTGCATAAGCCTCTGCTGAACTGACAGAACATTCAGGTTTCAGGGAGAGGTGAGGTCATTGCCAGGGATCTTATTCAAGGGATAAAGGCTGACACCTGTTCCTGAAGAGGGACCACATGGTGCATGCCTGGAAATGGAAAACCCAGGCTTGCATTCTGGCTCTGCTTCTGATGTTTGGGTCTTGGTTTCCTCAACTGGAAAATAAGGGGGCTCCTCTCAAGGCTGAGGATGGGTCCCCATTTGTCATCCTGTGGCTCTAAGATCAAGAAGATCTAGACCTCCTTCTAAACGACTTGGACTTTGGGCTAAAAATCTCTATTGGTAGATTTTGGCTTGCACAATGGTGGATTAGCTGCTAAGGACAAACCCACTCTCTTGCTGAGGTCAACTAGAAAAGCTGGACAGGGCCGGGCGTGGTGGCTCACGCCTGCGATCCCAGCACTGTGGGAGGCCGAGGCGGGAGGATCACTTGAGGTCGGGAGTTTGAGACCAGCCTGGCCAACATGCTGAAACCCCGTCTCTGCTAAAAATACAAAAATTAGCTGGGCGTGTTGGCACGTGCCTGTAGTCCCAGCTACTCGGGAGGGTGAGGCACAAGAATCGCTTAAACCTGGGAGGCAGAGGTTGCAGTGAGCTGAGATTGCACCATTGTACTCCAGCCTAGGTGACAGAGTGAGACCCTGTCTCATAAAAGAAAAAAAAAGCTGGACAGGGCCGGGTGTGGTGACTCACGCCTATAATCCCAGCACTTTGGGAGGCTGAGGTAGGAGGATCACTTGAGGTCAGGAGTTTGAGACCAGCCTGGCCAACATGGTATAACCCTGTCTCTATTAAAATACAAAAATTAGCTGGGTGTGGTGGCGCGTGCCTGTAGTCCCAGCTACTCGGGAGGTTGAGGCACAAGAATTGCTTAAACCCGGGAGGCAGAGGTTGCAGTGAGCTGAGATTGTGCCACCGCACTCCAGCCTGGGTGACAGAGCAAGACCGTGTCTCAAAAAAGAAAGAAAAGCTCAACAGAATGTCAAAGCGTCTGCTCAAGGGCCTGCAGGGTTGTTAAGATAATGGAGAATTTCCAGCCAGGATTTAGGGGAGGATTGAAGGAGAGCCTGGATTTGGGGTCACTTTTTCTGGGGTGGGGAGGGTTTGCTGAGAGGCCAAGTGATACTTCTATCAGCTTCACAAGGCCAAGGGTACAGAAATTGAGGTCCAGGGTTTCCTGAGGAGAGAAGCCTTGGTAAATTCCCCCTTGGGGTGAATTGGGACAACTTAATGTTGCACTGTAAGAGTGACGATCACAGCTGGGCGTGGAGGCTCACGCCTGGAATCCCAGCACTTTGGGAGGCTGAGGCAGGTGGATCACCTGAGGTCAGGAGTTTGAGACCAGCCTGGCCAACACGGTGAAACCCCGTCTCTACTAAAATACAAAAATTAGCTGAGCATGATGGCGGGTGCTTGTAATCCCAGCTCGTCAGGAGGCTGAGATGAGAGAATCGCTGGAATCCAGGAGACAGTGGTTGCAGTGAGCCAAGACTGTGCCACTGCACTCCAGCCTTGGCAGCTGAGTGAGACTCTGTCTCAAAAATAAGTAAATAAATAAATACATAAATAAGGATAATCATCAGGAAGCAGACAGGTCCTTAGAGCAACTGTAGCTGAGTTTGAATACTCTCGATCCCTGATACTGAATTAGGGTGATCCTAGATTGCTCATGGCCCCAAATGCCTTGAAGAAGTAAACAGAAATCCTCTCTGGAGGAAAACAATATCATCCCAGGCTTCAAATTATTTCTACATACAACTCCGCAAAGCAATGTCTGGCATGGAAGTAAAAATAACTAGACATACGAGGAGACAGGACCACATAAACAAAAATCAGCAGAAATAACCAGCACTACAAACAGACCCACAGGGTTTCCACATACTGGGAATTGACAGAGACTTTAATTGTGTTAATTATGTTCAAGGAAATAAAAAGATGAGATTGGAATTTTAGCAGCAAATCGGAACAATAGGGAAAAAAAGGAGCCAGTGGATATGGAGAAAATGACAATATCTGAAAAGTAAGAACTCAATGGAAGAAATAAAAATTAGTGAACTGGAAGACAGAACAGAGAAAAATATCCAGAAAGAAGCAAGAAGACACAAAGGGAAAGAAACTACAGAAGAAAGAGCAAAAGACATAGAAGATGCAGTGAAGTACAATGTACATGTTATTGGAACACCAGAAGGAGGAGAGAGAGAATGAAGCAGGAACAATCTTTGAAGAGATAAGGACCAATAACTTTCTAAAACTGATAAAAAGACCTCCAGCCACAGATTTCAGAATCCCTAGAACCTCAGGCAAAAGAAATGTCCTAAAAAGTGGCAGAGAAATGGCCAATAAGCACATGAGATGGTGTCTAATGATTAGTCATCAGGGAAATATGAATTAAAGCCATAAAGAGAGACTGCCTTCCAACCACTAGAGTGGCAAAAATTAAAAAGACTGACAACACTAAATATTTGGGAGGACGTAGAAGAACTGGATTCATCATCCATTACTGATGGGAATGTGAAATAGTACAACCACCATGGAAAATGGTTTAGCAGTTTCTTATAAGGCTGAACACATACCTCACCTATGACCCAGCAATTCCACTCCTAGGGATTTACTCAAGATAAATAAAAACATGTCTCCATAAAAGGACTTGTACAAGATGTTCATAAGCTTTGACTCATAACGGCAAAACCTGGAAACAATCCAAATGCCTTTCAACAGGGGAATCGACAAGCCACGGCATTTCACACAATGAAATACAGCCGGCTGCACAAGCAAAAAGAATAAACTACTGAGAGATCGAGCAACGTGTATGATTTTCAAAAATATTTTGTCAAGCAACAGAAGCTGCATATTAGAGGTGCATATTATATAATTCCATTTATATAAAGTTCAAGAATAGGCCGGGCGCAGTGGCTCACGTCTGTAATCCCAGCATTTTGGGAGGCCGAGGCGGGCAGATCACGAGGTCAGGAGATGGAGACGATCCTGGCTAACACGGTGAAATCCCGTCTCTACAAAAAATACAAAAAATTAGCCGGGCATGGTGGCGGGTGCCTGTAGTCCCACTTACTTGGGAGGCTGAGGCAGGAGAATGGCAGGAACCCAGGAGGCAAAGCTTGCAGTGAGCCGAGATCGCGCCATTGCACTCCAGCCCGGGCGACAGAGTAAGACTCCATCTCGGAAAAAAAAAAAAAAAGAAAAAGAAAAAAAAAAAATAAAGTTCAAGAATAGGCAAAACTATGAAGAAATGAAAACAGAGGTTGCTGCCTCTGGCCAGGGTGTTGGCTAGAAAGGGCCATGAAAAAACTTCTAGGGTGATGGAAATGTTCTGTATGTTGGTTGAGCTGTTGGTGTACACAGGTGTACACATTTGCTAAACTCCACCAAACTGTATCTTTTTTTTTTTTTTTTTTTTTTGAGGGAGGGATTCCCCCGCTGCCGCCCGGGGGAGTGCAGTGGCGCGATCTCGGCTCACTGCAAGCTCTGCCTCCCGGGTTCACGCCATTCTCCTGCCTCAGCCTCCTGAGTAGCTGGGACTACAGGCGCCCACCACCGCGCCCGGCTAATTTTTTGTATTTTTAGTAGAGACGGGGTTTCACTGTGGTCTCGATCTCCTGACCTTGTGATCCGCCCGCCTCGGCCTCCCAAAGTGCTGGGATTACAGGCGTGAGCCACTGCGCCCGGCCAACTGTATCTTTAAGATCTGCTCATCCTACTGCATTTGAATTGTACTTTGAGAAAATCAATTAATTACAAACAAAAATCAACAAACAAAAGTTGCCAGAGGAAAAAAACAGCAACAATTAGGTGGACCCAGTGAAAATATCCTTCAAGAATTAGGGGAAAATAAGGGCATTTTCAGACAAACAAAACCAGACTTTCTCACCAGCAGACTTGCCTTTTAAAAGGTAAAACTAGAGAAAGATAATTCCAGATGAAAGGTAGACAATGCAGGAAGGAGCGAAAAACAACAAGAATGTTGCAGACAGGAAAGAACTTGATAAAATAATTCTAAAGTTCCAGTGGAAAGATCAACAGGAAGTGAAAACCTCTGTAAAAAACTTGGAACAGGCCGGGCGCGGTGGCTCACGCCTGTAATCCCAGCACTTTGGGAGGCCGAGGCGGGTGGATCATGAGGTCAGGAGATCGAGACCATCCTGGCTAACACGGTGAAACCCCGTCTCTACTAAAAATACAAAAAACTAGCCGGGCGAGGTGGCGGGCGCCTGTAGTCCCAGCTACTCGGAGGCTGAGGCAGGAGAATGGCGTGAACCCGGGAGGCGGAGCTTGCAGTGAGCTGAGATCGCGCCACTGCACTCCAGCCTGGGTGACACAGCGCGAGACTCCGTCTCAAAAAAAAAAAAAAAAAAAAAAACTTGGAACACACATGGATCGTAACAGCCTTCAGCTCAGTCCTCACCTCCAACCATCCCACAACAGAAGATGTTCTATGCTTCTGCCTTCACATTTTTATTGTATGATTTTTATCATATTATTTTGGTCATTGAATTCCAGTGATAGGAGCTATAAATATTACTTCAGGAGTTTACTAGTGATACATTAATTGAATTTTGCAATTCTACGTGCACACAAAATGAAGTCAGCATCTGAATATATGTGTATATATATATACACACATCCCCCATCCACTGTGACTGGTCCAACGTCAGAGTG
The DNA here is from genome assembly GCF_008728515.1 of Papio anubis. NCBI lineage: Eukaryota > Metazoa > Chordata > Mammalia > Primates > Cercopithecidae > Papio > Papio anubis. The sequence goes on along the minus strand of NC_044995.1, from coordinate 49,063,220 downwards.
ATAAGACTCAATGCCAGCTGCCCCCAGAGACTTTTCTTCAGTCCAGCCAGCCCCTCCCTGGACGTCCACTTCAGCAGTGCTCTGCAGCCTCAGGCAGATCCCTGTGTGCTTCACCAATGGCCTCTGCTCCACTCCCCACTCCCTCCATCTCCTTCCAACAGCTAGAGTGTGCTTCTGAAAATGCAGTTGAATCTGTTTCTCCCCTACTCAAAAACCACCAGGAGCTTCTAATTCCTTACAAAATCAAGTGCAAAAATCAAGGCTTATTGTTCAATTCCCACCCCCAAGAATTCTTCCCCCAGCTCCAATCCTGTCAAAGAACTGCCTTCTCTGATGCATGGCTCCAGGATCATCTCCTTTTTCACCCTGTGGCCTCATGAGCTCAGCATTTTCCAGATTCAGAAACCCTGTAGGGGGCCATGAGGGAGATGGCTGTCCCTGAAACTAAGACCCAGAGAAGGTAGATGGCTCGCCCAGAAGGTACTTATTATAAGAAATTGGCTCACATAATGATGGAGGCTGAGAAGTCATAAGATGTACAATTGGCAAGTTAGAGAGACACGAGAACTGACAGTTTCTGTCTGAAAGCCAGCAGGCTTGAGGCCCAAGAGCAGATGTTTCAATTGGAGTCCAAAGGCTGGAAAAAACCTATGTGCCAGCTTGAAGGCTGCCAGGCGGGAGGAATTTTCTCTTCCTCAGCATTTTTGTTCTATTGAGGGCTTTAACTGATTAGATGAGGCCCCTACATTGGGGAGGGGGAGCAATAGGCTTTACACAGCCAATGGTTCATTTCATCCAGAAACATTCTCACAGACATACCCAGAATAACATTTCAACAGATATCTGTGCACCCTGTGGACCAGTCAAGTTAACACATAAAATTAACAATTACAACAACCTTGGAGTCAATCATTCAGCCCACCACATCATTCTCTCACGGCGCTCGGTTTCTTTTCTTCTAGTACTTATAATGTGATATTTCAGTTGTCCCCTACTGGACTGTAAGCCTCAGGAGGCCAAAGATCTGGGGGCTGGGTGCAGTGGCTCATGATGGTAGTCCCAGTACTTCGGGAGACTGAGGCAGGGGGATCGCTTGAGCCCAAGAGTTCGAGACCAGCCTGGGCAACATGGCAAAACCTTGATTCTACAAAAACAAAAACAAACAAAAACACAAACAAAACAAAACTAGTTGGGTGTGGTGGTGCACACCTGTAGTCCCAGCTACTCATTAAGGCTGAGATGGGAGAATCGCTTGAGCCCAGGAAGTGGAGGTTGCAGCGAGCCGAGATCATGCCACTGCACTCCAGTCTGGGCAACAGAGTAAGACCCTGTCTCAAAAAAAAAAAAAAAAAAAAAAAAGAAAAAAGAAGAGAAGGTCTGAGTTGTTCTCCCCAGAACCTGGTATATATAAATGCTCAAGAGACATTTGCTTGGGGCCTGAAGTGGGGGCTATGCCTGTCTTTGCAGATGTCCACCTTAACCCTGGAAGATCGCTTTACCCTGTGACATGCTCCTTCTTTTTTTTTCTTTTTTTGAGATGGAGTCTCACTCTGTCGCCCAGGCTGGAGTGCAGTGGCCGGATCTCAGCTCACTGCAAGCTCCGCCTCCCGGGTTTATGCCATTCTCCTGCCTCAGCCTCCTGAGTAGCTGGGACTATAGGCGCCTGCCATCTCGCCCGGCTAGTTTTTTTTTGTATTTTTTTTTAGTAGAGATGGGGTTTCACCGTGTTAGCCAGGATGGTCTTGATCTCCTGACCTCGTGATCCGCCTGTCTTGGCCTCCCAAAGTGCTGGGATTACAGGCTTGAGCCACCGCGCCTGGCCAACACATGCTCCTTCTTTATGATGTGAGCTTCAAATGTTACTTCTTTTTGGAAGACTTTTTAATGGCTTCTAGCGCCAGGTGACCTTGACTCAGAATTCCTGGAACACAGTACGCTTGGAAAGTCACCTGGGCTGTTTGTTGCAGACTAAATATTTGTGTCCTCCTCTGACCTCACCGAGTTCATATGTGGAAATCCTGGGTCAGGTGTGGTGGCCCATGCCTGGAATTCCAGTGCTTTGCGAGGCCAAGGTGGGAGGATCACTTGAGCCCAGGAGTTTGAAACTAGCCTGAGCAACAGAGTGAAACCCCGCCTGTACAAAAATAAGAAAATTAGCCGGGTGTAGTGGTGTGTGCCTATAGTCTCAGCTACTTGGGTGGCTGAGGCAGGAGGATCGCTTGAGCCCAGGAGTTGGAGGCTGCGGTGAGTTATGACCACACCACTACACTTCAGCCTGGGCAACAGAGTGAGGCATATCTCAAAAAGAAAAGAAGGCCGGGCGCAGTGGCTTACGCGTTTAATCCCAGCACTTTGGGAGGCCGAGGTGGGCGGATCACGAGTTCAAGAGTTTGAGACCAGCCTGGCCAACACGGTGAAACCCCGTCTCTACTAAAAATACAGAAACATTAGCCGGGCGTGGTGGCGGGCACCTGTAATCCCAGCTACTCAGGAGGCTGAGACAGGAGAATGGCTTGAACCCAGGAGGCAGCGGTTGCAGTGAGCCGAGATCACGCCATTGCGCTCCAGCCTGGGCAACATGAGAGAAACTCCGTCTCAAAGAAAAAAGAAAGAGAAAAAAAGAGCCTCAGCTTGCTGTTTTTGAAACCGAAGCCACGTGTTTTTTTCCTAATCAGAACTAAAGTGAAAGATGAAAACAATCGATGTTTTGTTTGTCTTGGAGCAAGAGATATAAGATCTGTGTTTCTGGCTTGCAGACAAGAGCACCGCAGCCCTGAAGCATGTGTGGGTCGTGCGTGTGACAGAACACAGGAGGCCTGCGGCAAGGTCCTGACAGGGAGGACTGTCTCGGGTTGGAGACCTGGTTCTGAGCACGTCCCCTGGACTTCCCTGAGCCTCAGCTTTCTCGGCTGTAAAATTCAGAACTAGAGAGCGGTTTCCCCTGTGCTCCACAACACCCTAGGGGTTCTGTGTGGAGGCTGAGCCACCCTGGATTCTCAGGAGGGGCTCTCTTGGCCTTGGGGTGCAGTCTGTGCTTCCTGCTCAGATTCCATTTGTGTATGTGTATATTTTATTATACAGATAATAAAAGATATATACATACACATTTTTAGAGACAGGTTTTCACTCTGTTGCCCAGGCTGGAGTGCAGTGGTGCAATCATAGCTCACTGTAGCCTCCAACTCCCCGGGCTCAAGTGATCCTCCTGCCTGGGCCTCCCGAGTAGCTGGGACTACAGGTGCATGCCACTAGGCCTGGCTAGTTTTTTATTTTTTTGTAGAGATGAAGTATCTACAACTATGTTGCCCAGGTTGGCCTCAAACTCCTGGCCACAAGTGATCCTCCTGTCTCAGCCTCCCAAATCACTGGGGCTGCAAGCGTGAACCATGGCTCCTGGCCTATAATAAAATAAATATGGTATAGAATATAGAATAGCTTCATAATATATAAATGTCATCAACATATAATACACTGAGCATGCTCAAAGTGTACAGTTCTGATGGGGCAGGAAGCTGGAGGCAGGAAATTGGCCCTGGAGTGGGGAGCTGCGGTGTTAGGTGGGGACAGTGACTGTGGGGCTGATGAGAAATTATGAAAGGTCTTGAGGGAAGCGACGCAGAATTTCAAAACAACATAATGAATGCACTTTGGGAGGCCAAGGCAGGTGGTTCACCTGAGGTTGGGAGTTCCAGACCAGCCTGGCCAACACGGTGAGACCCCGTCTCTACTAAAAATACAAACATCAGCCGGGCATGGTGGAGCGCGCCTGTAGTCCCAGTTACTTGGGAGGCTGAGGTGGGAGAATCGTTTGAACCTGGAAGGCGAAGGCTGCAGTGAGCTACGACTGCGCCACTGCCCTCCAGCCTGGACAACAGAGCAAGATTCAGTCTCAAACAAAACAAAACAAAAACACAATGAATGGAGAGGAGAAAAGCTGCAGTGGCTGTGGAGGCCCTGATGCCATGGATGGTAAACTGGTATCTTCTGATGATGATGACTTTCTTGTAAAAACAGAACATACATGGGCCGGGCGCGGTGGCTCAAGCCTGTAATCCCAGCACTTTGGGAGGCCAAGGCGGGCGGATCACAAGGTCAGGGGATCGAGACCATCCTGGCTAACACGGTGAAACCCCGTCTCTACTAAAAAAATACAAAAAACTAGCCGGGCGAGGTGGCGGGCGCCTGTAGTCCCAGCTACTTGGGAGGCTGAGGCAGGAGAATGGTGTAAACCCGGGAGGCAGAGCTTGCAGTGAGCTGAGATCCGGCCCCTGCACTCCAGCCTGGGTGGCAGAGTGAGACTCCGTCTCAAGAAAAAAAAAAAAAAACAGAACATACATGAACATCAGGAACAAGGGCAGCCATGCTGAGTGGCCCAGGTCAGTGTGCTGAGAATGAAACCGATCAGGTCAGTTTTAGAGAGATCTCTCCACGTACGCTATCCAAAGCAAGTGTCAGGCCGTGAGCAGTGGGGGTGACTCACGCCTGTCATCCTACCACTTTGGGAAGCCAAGGCAGGAGGAGCATTTGAGGCCAGGAGTTTGAGACCAGCCTGGGCAACACATTGAGACCCCCATCTCTACCAAAAAAAAAAAATTCGCCAGGCATGGTGGTGCACACCTGTAGTCCCAGCTACTCAGGAGGCTGAGGTACGAAGACTGCTTGAGCCCAGGAGTTGGAAGCGCAAGTGAGCTATGATTGCACCACTGCACCCCAGCCTGGGCAACAGAGCAAGACCCTGTCTCTAAAAACACACAATAGAAAGGCATGCATGTATTTTACCTACAAGGTTCACTACTCTAACAGTTCCACTGAGATTCCTAAATTCCTCATTGCACTGGAAGTGCTGATGGCTTCAGACTTTCTAGATACAGCTCTATCTCTATCTATCTATCTATCTATTTATTTTTATTTTTTATTTTTTTTAATTTATTTTTTTTTAAGATGGAGTCTCGCTCTGTCGCCCAGGCTAGAGTGCAGTGGCACGATCTCGGCTCACTGCAAGCTCCGCCTCCCGGGTTCACACCATTCTCCTGCCTCAGCCTCCCGAGTAGCTGGGACTACAGGGGCCCACCACCACGCTCGGCTAATTTTTTTGTATTTTTAATAGAGACGGGGTTTCACCATGTTAGCCAGGATGGTCTTGATCTCCTGACCTTGTGATCCTCCTGCCTCGGCCTCCCAAAGCGCTGGGAATACAGGCGTGAGCCACCGCGCCTGGCCTATTTTTTTTTTTTTTGAGATGGAGTCTTGCTCTGTTTCCCAGGCTGGAGTGCAATGGTGCGATCTCAGCTCACTGCTACCTGCGCTTCCCGGGTTCAAGTGATTCTCCTGCCTCAGCCTCCCTAGTAGCTGGGATTACAGGCACCCGCCACCAAGCCTGGCTAACTTTTGTATTTTTAGTACAGACAGGGTTTCACCATATTGGCCAGGCTGGTCTCGAGCTCCTGACCTCAGATGATCCACCTGCCTCAGCCTCCCAAAGTGCTGGGATTACAGGCGTGAGCCACGGCACCCAGCCCTAGATTGTTAAAGTAAATTATAATAAACTGTTAACTAATTTCAGTATTTAATACTCGTAGTTGAGTTAGTAATTTTTTCATATATTGTATGTTCCTGTGTACAACTGAACCATAAACTGCACTGCAAAGCACATTATCTTCTGTTTTTTTTTTGCTTGGCAATCAGAATTGAAATTTGTTTGTGATGACAATAAATTAAGGATATTTTCACAAACTGAGAAATAAACATATATACCAATTTTTTTTTTGGATGGAGTTTCCCTCTTGTCACTCAGGCTGGAGTGCAGTGGCGTGATCTCGGCTCACCGCAACCTTTGCCTCCCGGTTCAAGGGATTCTCCCATCTCAGTCTCCCAAGTAGCTGGGATTACAGGCACCCACCACCATGCCTGGCTAATTTTTGTATTTTTAGTAGAGACGGGGTTTTACCATGTTGACCAGGCTGGTCTCGAACTCCTAAACTCAGGTGATCTGCCTGCCTCAGCCTCCCAAAGTGCTGGGATTACAGGCAGGAGCTACCATGCCTGGCCATAAACTCAACTTTAGATGCATACGATATCCAAAGGGGAACGGACACCCACTCCACACGGTCCCAGTGGACCCCTGAATGGAGCTCCGTGCTGGAGGCTGGTTGTCGTCCCTCCCCCAGCTGCCCTGCCACATTTGCCAAAGGGTTTAGGGAGAACAACCTAGAGGGCTTGCTCATCCAGTGACCTAAAGCTCTGCATTCTAAATATACACCATCCCAGGAACTCACACCTCTGCTTTCTCTCCTTCCTTCCTTCCTTCCTCCCTCTCTCCCTCTCTCTCTCTTCCTTCCTTCCTTCCTTCTTTCCTTCCTCCCTCTCTCTCTCTTCCTTCCTTCCTTCCTTCTTTCTTTCCTTCCTCCCTCTCTCCCTCTCTCTCCCTTCCTTCCTTCCTTCTTTCTTTTCTTTCTCTTTCTTTCTTCCTTCTTTCTTTCCTTCCTTTCTTTCTCTCTTCCTTCCTTCTCTCTCTTTCTTTCCTTCCTCCCTCCCTCCCTCCCTCTCTCCTTTCCTTCCCCTCCCTCCCTCCCTTTCTCTTTCCTTCCTTCCTTCCTTCCCTTCCTTCCTTCCTTCCTTCCTTCCTTCCTTCCTTCCTTTCTCTTTCTTTCATTCTTTTCTTTTCTTTTCTCTCTCCCTTTCCTTCCTTCCTTCCTTCCTTCCTTCCTTCCTTCCTTCCTTCCTTCCTTTCTTTCTTTCTTTTTTTTCTTTTTTTTTCTCTCTTTCTTTCTTTTCCCTTCCTTCCTTTCTTTCTTTCTTTTCTTTTTTTTTCTCTCTTTCTTTCTTTCCTTCCTTTCTCAATCTCTCTTTCTTTTTTTCTTCTCTGAGAAGGGGTCTTGCTCTGTTGCTGAGGCTAGAGTACAGTGGTGTGATCCCAGCTCACTGAAGCCTTGATCTCCTGGGCCCAAGCGATTCTCCTGCCCCAGCCTCCCAAGTAACTGGGACCACAGGTACACGCCACCATGCCCAACTAATTTTTTATGTTTTATCTTTTGTAGAGATAGAGTCTCACTATGTTGTCCAGGTTGGTCTTGATCTCCTGGCCTCCGGTGATCCTCCTGCCTCAGCCTCCCACAGTGCTGGGATTACAGGCGTGAGCCTCCACACCTGGCCTGTGCTCTGAGACTGACTCTTGCTGGGACCCTTGGCACGACCTGTGCAGAGGGTGAGCCCAGCCTGTGCAGAGTGTGGGTGTGTGGGACCCTGCTCGGGGGTGGGTGGACTGAATCCAGGTATCCTAGGCTGTAAAGTCAAGAAGCAGACAGCAGACCTGGGGTGGCTGGAGACTTCGCGGGGACCCTGGGGTTGCTGAGGCTGGAGCATCCTGAGAAGCCCACACGTGCCTGGCCTGTCTCTGCCGAGCAGACAGCGAGGCCGCTTGGGCAGCGGGACAGACTGGCTTTCCCCTCCGGCGGAGACCTGCCAGAGCAAACCCAGCTCCTTTTTTAGGCCTGTGATGCCACGGCTACTCTTGGAGGTGTTTTCCAGCTGCACAGGAAGCCGTGACAGCAAGACCCAGAGAGGCTGGCGGTGGCTCTGGATTCCACGCATAGCTCTCATAGTTGGGAAAGTGCCACTCCCGGCTCGATAAACCGACCGGGAGCCGCCGCCGCCAGGGCCATCTTCTCACCAGCAGGGAAAGAGCGTGCAGCCGGTGGAGGCTTCTGAGAGCTGGCCGGGTGGCCTGCGTAAAAGGACAGGAATGTCAAGAATGCACCCGGCCTGGCAGAGACAGGGACTTTACCCAGCAGCGGCCGCAGGGCCTGGCGGCCAGAGAGGTGAGGGAGCCGTAGCTACTGAGGGTTCCTCCATCGGCAGGGAATTTCCTGCATTCCCCAGACCCTGTTAAAAGAGGCTGATCAGATTGGGTGCGGTGGCTCATGCTTATAATCCCAGCACTTTGGGAGACCCAGTCAGGAGAATTGCTTGAGGCCAGGAGTTCAAGGCCAGCCTGGGCAACTCAGTGAGACCCTGTCTCTAAAATAAAAAATTAAAAATAAAAGTTCTTGGGGAAGCGAGGCAGAATTTCAGGAGAACATAATGAGGGTGGAGTGAGCTGGGATGGAACCACTGCACTCCAGCCTGGGCAATACAGCAAGACCCTGTCTCTAAGTTAAAAAAAAAAAAATTAAGGCCAGGCACAGAGGCTCACACCTGTAATCCCAGCAGTTTGGGAGGCTGAGGTGGATGGATCACGAGGTCATGAGTTCGAGACCAGCCTGGCCAAATGGTGAAACCCTGTCTCTACTAAAAATACAAAAAAAAAAAAAAATTAGCCTGGCATGGTGGTGGGCACCTGTAATCCCAGCTAGCTACTCAGGAGGCTGAGGCAGGAGAATCACTAGAACCTGGAAGGTGGAGGTTGCAGTGAGCCGAGATCACACCACTGTACTCCAGCCTGGGGGACAAAGTCAGACTCTGTCTCAAGAAAATAAAAATAAAAATAAAGTAAGAGAGGCTGATCAGGGCTGAGGACTGAGCTGGGAAGAAATGGTGCTTCTGTACCCAGTGCTGCTGGGCCTCCTGTCTGGGGCTGGCTGCAGGGTGGCCCTTCCAAAAAGCTCCCTGTGGCAGGTGCACAGCTGAGCCTACGACTGAGCTCCTGACGAGCAGCTCTGTATGTTCCTTTTTTTTTTTTTGAGATGGAGTCTTGCTCTGTCACCCAGGCTGCAGTGCAATGGCGTGACCTCAGCTCACTGCTCTGCCTCCTGGGTTCAAGTGATTCTCCCGCCTCAGCCTCCTGGCTCTTCAGCGCCCACCACCCACCTAATTTCTGCACATTTAGTAGAGATGGGGTTCACCATGTTCAACTGGTCTTATCAGCCCAATCCACCCACCACGGCCTCCCAAAGCAGACCTGAGTGTGATCTCCTTTCCAGCGTTGGGTTTTTTTTTTTTTTTTTTTTTTGAGATGGAGTCTGGCTCTATAGCCCAGGCAGTGCAGTGGCGGATCTCAGCTCACTGCAAGCTCCGCCTCGAGGTTTCACTTATTCTCTTGCCTCAGCCTCCCGAGTAGCTGGGACTGCAATCGCCACCTCGCCTGTGGATTTTTGTGTTTTTTAGTAGGAGGCGGGGTTTCACGTGTTAACCAAGGTGGTCGATCTCCTGACCGTGATCGCCATCTGCGACTCCCCAAAGTGCTGTTAAGCGTGAAACCACATCCGGCAGTACACGGTTGGCTACTGAATGTCAATCACTGACAGCCAGCAAGGAAAGGGGACCCCGTCCTCACGACTGCTGAAATTTGTTCTGGAAAGAACCTGAATGAGCTGGGGACGACAACTGGAAGCTTCGCGTCAGACAGCAGGTAGCTCATATTTCAGTTTTCAGCCTGGGAGACCCTGGGCAGAGGACCATCGCACCATGACCTCCAGAACCGTAAACTCAGGCATGGGTGTTGCTTTAAGCCACCACGTGTGGGGTAGTTTGTTATGCAGTGTAAGGAGCTGATACGCAAGGCCAGGATGGGACTGGTTGGGGTCTCCAGGCTGGAGGGCCCCCGGTAAGCAGGCATGGGTCCCACAGCCTGGGACAGCTTCAGCTCTTATTCACCCTTCGCTGCCGCTGGGTGTTAGATGCTGGACAGAGCAAGCTGCACACATCGCCTCTGCTGTTTTCCTTTTTTGTTGTGTGTTTTTTAGTTTGTTTTTGAGACAGACTCTCGCTCTGTCATCCAGGCTGGAGTGCAGTGGCACGATCTCGGCTCACTGCAACCTCCGCCTCCTGGGTTCAAGTGACTCTCCTGCCTCAGCCTCCTGAGTAGCTGGGATTACAGGCATCCATCACCATGCCATGTTAATTTTTCATTTTTATTTTTTTGTAGACAGGGTTTCCCCATGTTGGCCAGGCTGCTCTTGAACTCCTGACCTCAAGTGATCTGCCCGCCTTGGCCGTCCAAAGTGCTGGGATTCCAGGTAGGAGACGCTGTGCCTGGCCTCCTTTTTTTTTTTTGTTTTTTTTTTTTTGAGACGGAGTCTCGCTCTGTCACCGAGGCTGGAGTGCAGTGGCCAGATCTCAGCTCACTGCAGCTTACGGCATTCTCCTGCCTCAGCCTCCCGAGTAGCTGGGACAACAGGCGCCCACCACCTCGCCCGGCTAGTTTTTGTATTTTTTTTAGTAGAGACGGGGTTTCACCATGTTAGCCAGGATGGTCTCGATCTCCTGACCTCGTGATCCACCAGTCTCGGCCTCCCAAAGTGCTGGGATTACAGGCTTGAGCCACCGCGCCCGGCCTTTTTTTTTTTTTTTTTTTAGACAGGGTCTTGTTCTGTCACCCAGGCTGGAGTGCAGTGGTGCAATCACAGCTCACTGCAGCCTCGACCTCCTGGCCTCCAGAGATCCTCCCACCTCAGCCTCCTGAGTAGCTGGGACTACAGGTGTGTACCACCATGCCTGGCTAATTTTTAATACTTTTTTCTTTTGGAGCTGGGGCCTCACTCTATTGCTCAGACTGATTTCAAACTCCTGGGCTCAAGTGATCCCTCTGCCTCGGCCTCCCAAAGTGCTAGGATCCCGGGTGTGAATCCGGGCACAAGCTCCCGGCCTGCAGTTTCACAGCCTTGAGATGAAGGTGCAGCATTCAAATCCTGCAGAGTGCCGGGCGCGGCGGTGGCTCACTCCTGCAATCCCAGCACGGTGAGAGGCCGAGGCAAGAGGGTCACGAGGTCAGGAGTTCAAGACCACCCTGGCCAACATGGTGAAACCCCATCTCTACTAAAAATACAAAAATTAGCCCGGCGTGGTGGTTCACCCCTGCGATCCCAGCACGGTGGGAGGCCGAAGCGGGAGGATCACGAGGTCAGGAGTTCAAGACCAGCCTGGCCAACATGGTGAAACCCCATCTCTACTAAAAATACAAAAATTAGCCCGGTGTGGTGGCGTGTGCCTGTAATCCCAGCTACTTGGGAGGCTGAGGCAGGAGAATCACTTGAACCCGGGAGGTGGAGGTTGCAGTGAGCGGAGATTGTGCCACTGCACTCTAGCCTGAGGGACAGAGCAAGACTCCGTCTCAAAAAAAAAAAAAGTGCTGGGCGCGGTGGTTCACGCTTGGAATCCTAGCACTTTGGGAGGCCAAGGCGGGTGGACCACGAGGTCAGGAGATCGAGACCATCCTGGCTAACATGGTGAACCCTCCCACCCCCGTCTCTATCAAAAAATACAAAACATTAGCCGGGCGTGGTGGCGGGCGCCTGTAGTCCCAACCACTAGGGAGGCTGAGGCAGGAGAATGGCGTGAACCCGGGAGGCGGAGCTTGCAGTGAGCCGAGATCGTGCCACTGCACTCCAGCCTGGGCGACAGAGCGAAACTCCGTCTCAAAAAAAAAAAAACCAAAAAAAACACAAAAACCCGTGCAGAGGGTGACTTCTCTATGAGCTGAGCAAGCCGTCCCCCCACCGCTGCTTCCTGTAAACCGGCTCCTAAGCCGGGCGTGCGTTTGCTCTCCTGACGGCACAGGAAGTCAGGCTCAGAGAATTACAGCTCGGAGCAGCCTCTGGCGGCTTCCAGGCAATTCCACAATGAGGAGGCTGCGCTTTTCCAGTCTGCTCATCAAAGCAGACCCAGCCTTGTGTGGCGCGGCGTGCCGTGCCGGGGTGAGTCAGGCCCCGGGAAGGTGGCCTTGAAGGCGGGAGGGGCGGCCGGCCTGCAGCAGCAACGTGAGAACAGAAGCAGCCTTCATCTGGCTTTAAAACTTCCAGAACCAGTAGCTTTACAGCTCACAGAGCTCCTGGACTCTTTCCTCCTGGGGGCCTGGCAATCCCCCCTTCACCCCTCCAAACCTCTGCCTGCCACGAAAAAGGGAAGAAAAATAAACCCCAAGCAACAAAAACAGCAGCCAGATTTGGCGGGAGGGGAAACAATGCTTGGAGTGGAAACGTCAGCCCTTTGCCGTGGAGGGATGACTGCTTCTGAGAACACAGTGTTCAGAGACAAAAGAGACAGGGTGTTATGTTTAGAGAGGAAACGATCCAAACCCAAACAAAACAGAACAGTAGTTTGGGAGAGAAGAGAAGGCTCCGAGGCACTGCGAGGAACAAGTTGCCCTCGTACCGTGGCTGGGGCAGCTGGGTTTGCAGAGAGCTGTGTCCCCGGGCACCTGCGTTAATGTGCACATCTGCACACCTGCTGTGGGCATGAGGGCCTCAGCCATGCCCACCCCCGGGAGCCATGCGGACCTCCGTGCATGTCACAGAAGCCCCTGAGGACAGTGTACGGTGGCGGGATCTCGGCTCACTGCAACCTCCACCTCCTGGGTTCAAGCAATTCTCCTGCCTCAGCCTCCCGAGTACCTGGGGTTACAGACACCCCCCTGCCCCCACCATGTCCAGCTAAGTTTTGTATTTTTGGTAGAGATAGGTTTTCATCATGTTGGCCAGGCTGGTCTCAAACTCCTGACCTCAGGTGATCTGCCCGCCTCCGCCTCCCAAAGCGCTGGGATTTTAGGCACAAGCCATCATGCTGGGCCAACAGTGGCTCTTAATGGGGAACGGGGATTGATTCAGCCTCGCCAGGAAACCCTGGGCAATGCCTGGGACATCTGTGGTTGTCGGGGTTGAGGAAGCGCCTGGCATGGAGTGGGTGGAGGCTAGGGACGCTGCTCAGCAACCGTAAGTGCCCAGGACAGCCCCACCCCAGAGAAGGATCTGACCCCACTGTCCACAGTGCTGAGGGAGGAGACCCTGAGTTAATTATTTAGGGAAAATGGGGTTCAATCCCCACCCACACCAGAATAAGCTCCCACTGGGGCAGACAGTGTGAACCAGGGGGACCTCCAGCTCCTGGGATTCACCTCCTCTCTCCCTCCCCACTCAGTGTGGATTTCCTTGTGTGCAGCCTCCTGGGACCTCAGCAAGGCAGAGGATCATGGGATGCAGAGTCTCTTGAGGGTCCATGGAATCCTCTATCTCTGGGGGTTTCACCCAGAGGTAATTCTGCCCCCCAGGGGCCCCTGGGCGATGTCTGGGGACATCTGTGGTTGTCATAACTGGGGGGTGCTCCTGGCCTGGAGTGGGTGGAGGCCTGGGACACTGCTCAGCACCCTGCACTGCCCAGGACAGCCCCACCTCGGAGAACGATCTTGCCCCCATGTCTACAGGCCTAGGGGACCCTGCTTTAGACTCTGCAGAAAGGTGCACACATAGGCCAGGCGCGGTGGCTCATGTCTGTATTCCCAGCACTTTGGGAGACCGAAGTGGGTGGATCATTTGATGTCAGGGGTTCAAGACCAACCTGGTCAACATAGTGAAACCCCGTCTCTAATAAAAAAATTCTAAATTAGCTGGGCATGGTAGCGCATGCCTGTAATCCCAGCTGCTCAGGAGGCTGAGGCAGGAGAATCGCCTGAACCTGGGAGGCGAGGTTGCAATGAGCCAAGATTGCACCACTATATTCCAGCCTAAGCAACAAGAGTGAACCTGTCTTTAAAAAAAAAAAAAAAAAAAGGCCAGGTGCAGTGACTCATGCCTGTAATTTTGGGAGGCCGAGGCAGGCGGATCGATCACCTGAGGTCAGGAGTTCGAGACCAGCCTGGCCAACATGGTGAAACTCCCTCTCTACTAAAAATACAAAAAAATTAGCCAGGAGTGGTGGTGGGCACCTGTAATGCCAGCTACTCGGGAGTCTGAGGCAGGAGAATGGCTTGAATGCAGGAGGTGGAGGTTGCGGTGAGCCAAAATTGCGCCACTGCACTCCAGCCTGGGCAACGGAGCCAGACTCTGCCTCAAAAACAAAACAAAACAAAACAAAACAAAACAAACAAACGAAAAAGAAAGGTGCACACAGCTTCGAGAGCGGACACAGGCCATCAGGGTGAGAAGGCACAGGGCGAGGGTCAGGCGTTGATATGTGCCCTGGCAGCTGGGATGCAGACCCCCCCCATGCCCTGCCATGCTCTCACCAGGACGCCAAAGAGGCAGATCCACGCAGAGCCCCGGGAGCCCGACTGACATGGAAACTTTAATACAAGAGACAGGTCTGACACTGGCTACAACTGCCGCCCCCTCCACAGAACCCCAGGTCCCCATCAGCACCCAGGGTCTACATGCAGAGACCCTGCACCCAGGATGGGCCCTTCCCCACACCTGCAGCCCCTCCAGGGCCAGGTCACCCCAGCAGGGCCTGGGAGGGCAGCCGTGTGTGGGGCCTTCGTGCCAGCTCTGACCGTTAGTGGCTCTGTGACCTCAAGGCAGGGCCGTGGGGCCCAGGGCTGCAGTGGGGGGGCCTCTGCCACACGGACGGGAGGGCCGCACCCTGGCTGGAAAACAGCGCCTTGTGACTGTCCCTGTCAGTGCAGGCCCTTTGCTCCCAGTCTAAATTGGTCCCCGGGGCAGCTATATTTAGAAGGGGCTAAAGAGAAGGAATGAATGAGGTGCCCACGAGAAAGTGAAAAATAGACCAGCGGGGCAGGTCCCGCCGCTGCCTTCGGCCGGAGCTTGGAGCCTAAGAATGAGCCGGCTTGTTCAGACAAAGAGGCCGCGATGACAGAGGGTGACGTGCCGCCACTGTGGGTTTGGTCTCCGCGGTGACGGGAGCGGGAGAAAAGAAAAGCTGCTCTCTGTCCACCCGGTGGTGGGGTCGGCGGGGGTGGGGGATGACCACGGTCATGTGAGAGTTTGCAAGCCCGGGAACTGGGGCCGGGCCAGGACACTGAACCCCGTGGCTCCTGTCACTCCAGTTCTGGGCTTCCTGGCTGAGGAAATGCTGTCACCCTGGCCCCAGGCCAGGGCAAGGGGCAGCGCCGGCCTCGTGACAGTGGTGCTCGGGAGCTGAAGGGCAGGAGGGTTGGGAAGAGTCCACAGGGCAGTACCAGGCCTTCCCACCTCGGCACAGGTGGGTCTTTCTCCACCCAGGTCCCCCAGCAGACTCCTACACATCCCGCAAAGCCCCACCGATGTCATCCCCTCTGAGAAGCCCCTGATCGCAACAATCCATGCACAGTCAGGCTGCACTAAAACCCCTTCTCGGCACACTGGCAGCTCCCTGGACATTCATTGTGTAATGTGACATTGTGGCTGCTGCACATGACATGTTTCTCATCTCACAGCACTGAGCTCAGAGTCCAACATGGGCCTCACGGGGTTAAAATCAAGGCACGGGCAGGGCTGGTCCCTCCTGGAGGCGCCAGGGCAGAATCCCTTTCCCGCCTTTCCTCTAGAGGCTCTGGTATCCCTCGGCTCGGGCACCTTCCTCTCCCTTCACGAGACACAGCACAGCCTCTTCCAGTCTCCCTCTCACTCTCAGCCTCCTGCCTCCTCTCATGAGGATCCTGTGAGGTCACTGCGCCCTCCGGGTCATCCAGGGTGGTGCTCTGGCGACTGGGGGGGAGGTTCTTCACTCAATCCCATCTGCAGAGTCCCTGTCACCCAGGCTGGAGTGCAGTGGCCCGATCTCGGCTCACTGCCACCTCCGCCTCGTGGGTTCAAGCGATTCTTCTGCCTCAGCCTCCCGAGTAGCTGGACTTTCAGACTACTGAAATGGAGACACAGCCACAGCTTCCAGGGATTAGGACATAGATGTCTTTGAGGCCTTTGTGCTGCCGACCCCAGGCACATCCCAGACGCTGGGTACCAAAGATGCCACTTGGATGGAAGGGGCTGGAGGCCGTGGTGCAGCGAGTTCACGGTGGGTGTTACTTCCCGGAACTCACTCTGTTCCCAGGGCCCATCTCCTTCCCAGGACGGAGGCTCCCAGGCCCAGGCAGCCCTCGGACGTGGAGTGCCTGCCCCACTTCCATCCGTAGCAGGTGCTGCTCCTGCGCATGCGTGCACATGGCCTGGTGCGCCCACCCTTCTGGGCTCTGCAGCAGGGGCTGGTCCGTCCGGGCACACGCATGGCCAAGGACGGACCTCGGGTCTGTGGTTCTCTGCTGTGGCCCGTGGGCTCCAGGTCACGTCATCAGAATGGCTAGAGGTCACCAGCATCATGTGTGTGACGTCTCCAGGGCCACCCCACTCCAGCTCTGGCATTGTTAGAAAGTCCCAGAAGACCATAGACTCAGGGAGGTTCTCCCTGAGGGCTAAGTCATTAGGGATGTTTTCATGTTAACAATGGAAAAAATTGGCCGGGCTCGGTGGCTCAAGCCTGTAATCCCAGCACTTTGGGAGGCGAGGCAGGCGGATCAGATCAGGAAGTCCAGAGACCATCCTGGCTAACAGTGAAACCCGTCTCTACTAAAAAATAAAAAACAGCCAGGCGAGGTGGGTGGCATGCAGTCCCAGCTACTCAGGAGGCTGAGGCAGGAGAATAAAGCGTGTGAACCCAGGAGGCGGGCCGCAGTGAGCTGAGATCCGGCCACTGCACTCTGGCAGGGGTGGGCAGTAGAATGCATTCTCAACAAAAAAAAAAAAGGGAAAAAAACAGGCAGAAAACAAGGCAAGCCCCAGGTGCGGTGGCTCATGCCTGTAATCCAGCACTTTGGGAGGCGGGGCAGACTGCCTGAGCTCAGGAAGTTTAGCAGAGACCAGCATAAGGCAACACGGTGGGAAACCTGGTCTCTACTAAAATACAAAAAGAAATTAAGCTAGTGATGGTGGCAGGCGCCTGTAGTCCCAGCTACTTTCGGGAGGCTGAGGCAGGAGAATTGCTTGAACCCAGGAGGCGGAGGTGGCAGTGAGCCGAGATCGCGCCACCGCACTCCAGCCTGGGTGACAGAGCAAGACTCTGCCTCAAAAAACAAAACAAAACAAACAAACAAACAAAGACAACACCATCTCAAGAATAATCTGACCCTAATGTCAGTGATGCTAAGACCCAGAGACCCTGGTGGAAGGGATGTTCCAGCCAGGAGCGGCCTTTCTTGTGAAATGTGCGTGTTGTTTGCATCCCGACAGGTTCAAGTGAGGAAGCTGGGCAGGCTGAGGCCACCAGAGGGTTTCCTGGGTCCCTGTTCCTGCCACACACCTTGAATCCTCAATGCCAAGGCAGTTCCAAACCCGAGGGACCCCCGGGGGGACACTAGGTCTGGACACGAAGGTTTGGCAGCAAACTGTCAGGACCGCTGGAGAGAACCCTGGCTCCTGCGCTGACCCAACTGTGTCTGGCTCAATGCTCGAAGCTCAAACACAGCAAAGGGCAAGTCGGCAAGTTTCAGTCCAGGATGTACATTTCGGCAAAAATGGCAGCCAGGTGGGGGACAGAGATGGAGGAGGACCTGGAGGGGAGGGCTTCAACAGGGCTGCACTTTTTGTTTTTCGTTTTGTTTTGTTTTGTTTTGGAGATGGTCTCACTCTGTCGCCCAGGCTGGAGTGCAGTGGTGCAATCTTGGCTCACTGCAACCTCCGCCTCCTGGGTTCAATCGATTCTCCTGCCTCAGCCTCCCGAGAAGCTGGGATTACAGGCACCCGCCACCACACCTGGCTAATTTTTGTATTTTTAGTAGAGACGGGGTTTCACTATCTTGGCCAGGCTGGTCTTGAAATCCTGACCTCGTGATCTGCCTGCTTCACCCTCCCAAAGTGCTGGGATGACAGGCTTGAGCCACCACACGCAGCCGGGGCTGCGTTTTCATCTGGAGGTTCGCACAGGGCATTGTGAGCCTAAGCATGGGAATTTCAGTCTCTCCTCCAGAACCTTCCGGACAGGCACCACTGCAGCTACCACGGCTGCAGCTACCAGGCACCAGGCACCAGCTGACCAGGAGGGAAGAACCACAGGGCTGCTGTATCCAGGGTCAGCCAGCAGACCCGGGGTGAGGGTGGGGGTGACAGGGACGCCAGCACACTTGCTGTGCACAAAGTGCCTTGTGACAGTGAGTTCGTCTTGGCCTCTGTCCCAAGATGAGGTTTTGATGACACGCATGGAATTTCTAACAATGAGATGGAGTGTGTGGTTTTGCTCACGCTTACATCCCCTTTTCTTGTCTATCCAAATTCCATTACGCCTTTTCTTGCTGATGCAGAAGCACAGCCAAGTCCTGGGCTGCCCCAGGAAGTGCCGAGACCTCTCGCAGCTCTCAGTGGAAAGGGGAAATGTGGCTGCCTCGGGGCTGGGGTGCCCTGACTCTCAGAATCCTTGTGGGATGGGGGAAGAGGGTTTGGGTCGAGACCGGCTCACAGGAAGTGGGTAGAACGCAGGAGAAGGAGCTGCTGGGAGGCACCGTCTCATCCAGCCCCCGTGGCGACCCTCCTTGCTGGCTTTTTTTGAGACGGAGTCTTGCTCTGTTGCCCAGGCTGGAGCGCTGTGGCATGATCTCAGCTCACTGCAACCTCCGCCTCCTGGGTTCAACTGACTCTCCTGTCTCAGCCTCCCGAGTAGCTGGGATTACAGGCGCCTGCCACCACACCTGGCTAATTTTTTAATTTTTTGGTAGAGTCGCGGTTTCACCATGTTGTCCAGGCTGGCCTCGAACTCCTGACCTCAAGTCATCTCTGCCCACCTCAGCCTCTCAAAGTGCTGGGATTACAGGCAGGAGCCACTGCGCCCGACCACCTCTGTTCACCTCCTCACCAAGCCCCAACTTCTGTGACTATCCCCCAGGGAGAATGACCGTGGCCCTGCTGGGTTCTGAGGGGCCTGTGCCGATGAGCAGGTGGCCCGCACAGCCTGAGGGACCACCAGCTGCTCTGTGGCCAGAGTCTCATGCCTCCAATCCCGCTCTGCCTCTGACCAGCCCCTGGGCATTGCCGCATCTTTTGGTTGCCAAGCCTCAGTTTCCCCACCTATAAAATGGGGACAATGAGCCCTGCTCCCCAGGGATCCTAGGAGAACTGAAGGAATTGCAGCAGTGGACCTGGCCTGCAGGGGGCACGGGAGAGGTGTCTGCTGAGTCACTGAGTAGGGGAGCTGAGGACTGGGGAGGCGTCAGTGGTGGGGATGGCTGGGCTGCTGGGAACAGGGCCAGGGGACTTAGCCAGGGCCCGACGAGAGCTGCCTGATGTCATTGCTAGAGCTTCTTGTCATCCCTCCAAGCAGATGCTGCAGCACAGGGACCTAATCCTCACGGCACGTGGCCACGTGGCTGGCAGCTTGAGCCTGCAGCCTGGAGACACCTGAGCCCTGCCCAGGCAGCTCCGTGCCACCTGCCATCCAGCCGCGCTGCCGTTGGCCAGCACGTGCGTGTCCCAGAGGACTGGGCTCAGGACGGGCTCCAGGGACCTCACACTGGCCGTCTGACCTCCTAGGTCTGGTCTCCCGGTCAGAACACAGGAGGGAGGGCAGGGACTTCTCCGTGGAGAATATATTCATAGAGAGGGACATAAAGGATCCAGACAAGACACCGCGGGCACGTGCGACCCCTCGACCATCGGCCACGTTTTAAATCATCACTGTCTTCGTCGTCATCCTGAGTGTCAGGAGTGTGGGGGCCGAGACTAGGGTGAGGCCATGAGGCACTCACTTTGGGGGCAAAATCTAGGCAATGCCAAAAAGCTCTGCCATGCTGGTAAATCATATTTTCATGCCATCTTTTATTATTGATCTAAAAATATATTTACAAATATATATTTATTATAAAAACATATAAATACATATAAACAAATATATATTTATAAATATATATAAACAACATGTCTATTTATAAATAAAATATATATTTAAATTATATATATATATATTTTTTGAGACAGAGTCTCGCTCTGGCCCCCCAGGCTGGAGTGCAATGGCACGATCTCGGGTCACTGCAACCTCTGCCTCCCGGGTTCAAGTGATTCTCCAGTGATTCTCCAGCCTCAGTCTCCCGAGTAGCTGGGATTACAGGCATGTGCCACCACGCCCGGCTAACTTTTTTTATTTTTAGTAGAGATGGGGTTTTGCCATGTTGGCCAGTCTGGTCTCGAACTCCTGACCTCAGACGATCCTCCCATCTTGACCTCCCAAAGGGCTGGGATTACAGGTGTGAGCCACCCCACCTGCTGCTGCTTCTGTATTCACAGCTGCTCCCCATCGCTTGCATTCCCGCCTGAGCTCCGCCTCCTGTCACATCAGCGGCAGCATCAGATTCTCACAGAAGCGTGAGCCCTACTGTGAACTGTGCATGGGAGGGATCTCAGCTTCGTGCTCCTTACGAGAATCTAATGCCTAATGGTCTCGACTGGCCAACACGATGAAACCCCGTCTCTACTAAAAAATACAAAAAATTAGCCAGAAATAGCTTGAACCCGGGAGGCGGAGGTTGCAGTGAGCTAAGATCATGCCGCTACACTCCAAAGTGGGCAACAGAGACAGACTCTGTCTCAAAATAAATAAACAAAAATAATCTAATGCCTGACGATCTGTCACTGTCTCCCATCACCTCTAGATGGGACCATCTAATTTTTGTTTGTTTGTTAGTTATTGAGACAGAGTCTCGCTCTGTTGCCCCCGGCTGGAGTGCAATGGCACGATCTCGGCTCACTGCAACCTCCGCCTCCCGGGTTCAAGCAATTCTCCTGCCTCAGCCTCCCAAGTAGCTGGGACTCCAGGTGTCCACCACCACGCCTGGCTAATTTTTGTATTTTTAGTAGAGATGGGGTTTCATATTGTTGGCCAGGCTTGTCTCGAACTCCTGACCTCAAGTGATCCGCCTGCCTCAGCCTCCCAAAGTGCTGGGATTACAGGCGTGAGCCACCGCGCCCAGCCCAGGGACCATCTAGTTGTAGGAAACAAGCTCCAGGCTCCCACTGATCCCGCATTATGGTGAGTTGTGGAATTATTTTATTATATATTACAATATAATAATAACAGAAATAAAGTGCACAATAAAAGTAACGCGTTTGAATCGCCCCCAAACCATCCCCCCGGCTCCCCCACCATCCGTGGAGAAACTGTCTTCCACGAATCCACTCCCTGGTGCCAAAAAGGTGGAGGACTGCTGCCTTAAGGAACCAGAAAAGGCAGAACAAAGGCAGCCCCAAGCCAGCAGGAGGAAGGAAATTGTAAAGATCAGAGCAGCGATAAACAAGACAGAGATGAGAAAAACTGGTGAGTCGACGAAACCAAAAGTTGCTTCTTTGAAAAGAGCTACAAGATTGACAAACCTCTAGCGAGGCTGACCAAAAGCAAAACCAAAAAAAAAAAAAAAAAAAAAAAAGGAAATAAGATGCAAATAACTACGCGCAGAAACGAAACGAAAGGGGGACACATGACTACCAACCTTATGGAAATAAAAAGCATTATCAGAGAATACTGTAGTATTATCAACCAGTGTGTGACACCCAATTAGGTTATCTACGTGAAACGGACAAATTCCTAGAAAAACACGAATGAAACAGATCAGCTGTGGTTTCAGGTTCCACTCACATCTCTTAGATACTGGCTTAGATGCCAGCATGGTGTTGAGCATATATATATATAATATGCATATATAATATATATATAGTATATATTACATATACATATTATATATGTGTGTGTATATATATTTTTCTTTTCTTTATTTTAGAGACCTGGTCTCACTCTGTTGCCCAGTGTGGAGTCCAAGGGTGCAATCACAATGACAGCTCACAGCAGCCTCCATCTCCTGGGCTCAAGTGATCCTTCTGCCTCAGCCTCCCAAAATCCTAGGATTATAGGCATGTGCCACCACACTGGGTATGTATATATACGTATATACGTATACACACACATATATACACACAAGTGTGTATATATACATGTATATATGTATATATACGTATATGCACGTACATATACGTATATGTATATATACGTATATGTATATATACGTATATGTATATAAACGTATATACGTATATATATACTTTAAGAGACCGGGTCTCACTCTATCACCTAGGCTGGAGTGCAGTGGTGTGACCATAGCTCACTGCAACCTTGAACTCCTGGGTTCAAGAAATCCTCTTGCCTCAGCCTCCTGAGTAGCTGGGACTACAGGTGCACGCCACTGTGTATACATATATATGTGTGCATGTGTGTATAAAATATATATTATATATAATATATATTTTATAAATGTTATAAAATGTTATATATGTTATAAAATATGTTATATATAATATATATTTTATAAATGTTATAAAATGTTATATATATACTGTTATAAAATATGTATGTTATATATATATATTTTTTGAGACAGTCTCGCTCTATCGCCCAAGCTGGTGTACAGCGGCGTGATCTCGGCTCACTGCAACCTCCATCTGCTGGGTTCAAGCGATTTTCCTGCCTCAGCCTCCGGAGTAGCTGGGATTACAGGCATCCGCCACCATGCCCACCCAAAATTTGTATTTTTGGTAGAGACGGGGTTTCGCCATTTTGGCCAGGCTGGTCTCTAACGCCCAACCTCAGGTGACCCGCCTGCCTTGGCCTCCCAAAGTGCTGGGATTACAGGCATGAGCCACTGCCCCCGGCCATTTTTATATTTTTGTATCTATATCCTTGTTTAATCTTTGCAACCTTCCTGCAAAACGCAGAACGTCATCTCCTCCGCAGACAGTTGACCGGAACCCACCCAAACGGGGCAGAGCTGGTAAAAGGGGATCTGGGATTTGAACTCAGGTTTCCTGGCTCCGAGCCCAGAGCCCTTTTATGGGATGACTCAACCTCCCAGTGTGTCAGGCACACATAAAAGACTAGAGCTTGTTTGTTCCTTTTTCTAAAAAACAAGAGATTCCAAGCTCATGAAGTAAGAGAAAATGCCACATACCTTTTTTAGTTTCCTCAGGAATCACGGCTTGCTGTACACCCTGTTTAAAAAAGGATAGAGAAAGAGAAAAGCATGGTTACATATTTTTCACTTACAAGGAACTCACAGAGCTACCTCCAGCTTTTATCGGAGAACGACGTTGCTGTCCCCAAAAATGAGGCATGGGGATTCGAAACGGCCGTGCCCTCCGGAGAAAACGGGGGCAGAATCGGCTTTATTGTTTACCACCAATCCACGTGGAAAAGACCTGTAGGTTTCTGTTGCAGGACAACAGGGCAGATTATCTTTCTAGAAACTTGTGTTATTCCATTTCAAAACAAGGGAGCCCCAACCGCACACTCAACGTCCAGTCCATCAGACACAGCAGTGCAAGAAAAACAAAATATTCAGGCACGGAGCCTTCCCATGGCGTCCTTTGGTGTTTTTCCATCTCTGATTTCTACTTTGATGTAAGCCACGTGCCGGGCAAAGGGAGAGGTGGAAAGTGGAAACTGGGGACAAACCAATTAACCCCGAATGGAGGAAGTGACAGGTATACAGGGGGCAGGAAGGCCGGGGGGTCTCATGTGAGCCGCCCAGGGCCAGGAGGTCAATAGGAAGGGAAGGACGGCTCCATGTCCCCGTGATTGGTCTCCAGAGTTGGGCAGGAGGGGGGAGGACTGGGGCCTTTGGAGCTGCGGTTTTCCATGGAACAGAATCCTCTGCTCCAAGCCGGACCCTGGATACAGCCGGGTCCTGCATCCGTCTCTGATGCAGAGTGCACGGATCGTGACAGGGCCACAGGGACCACCTTCCGTGGTCTTTGCTGACTCCCACTAAGGCCTGGAGGGAGAGGCAGGCAGCGATCTGCCTCCTTCAGCTTCACAGCAGCCTCCTATTTTGTGGACAAGGAGGCCCGAGGCAGGCAGAGGCCCCTGCCTTGCTGAGCGTCTACACCAGCCGAGGTCATGGGGCCGGGACTTGTGCACAGTGAGCCCAGATGCTCGGTTCTGTGTCTCCCGGTTAGACCACCACTGCTCTGCTGCTGAGCCGCCGGTCCCACTTGGAGAAGCCAGGAGCTGCGGCACTGACAGCGCTAGGGGAGGCTCCGTCCCGCGTAGCGAGGCTCACTCTGCAGTGGCCTTGCCCGGTGAGGTCAGCAGATGCCCCCTGCACTGGGCCCAATCCAGGCCCAACCTCCTGAGCTGCCCGAGGCCGGGCTGGGCCGGGTTGACGTGGCCGAGGCTGTTTCCCTCCTGCCCTGAAGGGCCCCTGTGGTCTGCGAAGCAGGCCCAGCCCCTCTTCCTTCAGAAACATTTGCTGTTTCCACCCACCAATGGGTTTTTTTCCACTGACACAAAGAAGAGCCACACGGCTGCTGTCCTGGGCTGGAGTCGGGCGACGCACACACGACACTTTCTCAGCAGCCCTGCGCCCCGGGGCTGCATCCCAGGCCAAGGAAGCTGAGGTCGGCGGGAAGCCTCCCCACCTTCAGCCCAGCCGGGGAGGCCGAATCCTGCCTTTTCCGGAGGCTCCCGGGTCTCAGCTGCAGGAAGGCGGTGGCTGGGGTCACCTTCTCCTAAGCCAGGGTCTCTCCCCACACCCAGCATTACGGACACCAGTGCCAGATTGTTCTCTGGAGTGGGACCATCCTGGGCTCTGCGGGGTGCTGAGCAGCACCCCTGGCCTCCACCTGCTCCATGCCAGGAGCACCCACAGATGTGTTGGCCACAAATGTCCCCAGACACAGCCCAGGGTCCCCTGGGGGGCAGAATCACTCCATGTGAGATCCCTGACCTCTTAGTGACCTACAGACATCCAGGGGACTGCCTCCCCTCCCACCTCTACACACACACGCACACATGCACGCACACACACGCATACTCACACACATGGACACACACAGACACACCCACACACATGCATACACGCACACTCACACACACACACACACACACAGACACGCACGTGTACACAAGACACATGCACACACATTTGCATGCACACACACGCAAACACATCACTCACACACACACACAGACATGCACACATGCACACTCACACATACGCACACATGCACGTGCACACACGTGCACTGTACACATGCACACATGCACAGACACACACACACGCACACAGACACGCACGTGTACACACAAGACACACATGCATACACATTTGCATGCACACACAGACACGTGCACACACAGACACATACAAATGTGCACACATTCACACACACATGCACGCAGGAGCAAGAGCCTCCACCCAGTCCTGCATCTAAAGCAAGGTCCTGCTAGTAAACACACACCAACTCAAGAAACGAGGGGCTGCAGGAATTTTCCTCCCTCCCGCCCAAAGGCGCCTGCACTCACAGAAGACTCAGAGGCTCCACCCGGCCGGGTCAGCGAATGGAGCAGCAGCACAGTTCCAGGACCGTGATAGAGAAAGACGGGAAATTAGACTTCTGACCCGTCACAAACTCTGAGTAAGTGTGACGTGCCCAGGCCAGCCCGGTGTGACCTCAGCTCCTGATCCATAAAATCAGGACAGTGACCGAGGATGCTGGGGCCACCTCACCTGCAGCCCCGGGTCAGCCTCAGAACCCACAGGACTTTGACCCCGTCCCAGGCCATGGCCCTTGACCAGGGAACCACAGCTCCTCATTCTGATGGGTGACTCGGTGCATTTCTCTCTCAGGCTCACTTTTTTTTTCTTTGAGATGGAGTCTTGCTCTGTCACCCAGGCTGGAGTGCAGTAGAGCGATCTCAGCTCACTGCAACCTCTGCCTCCCGGATTCAAGCGATTCTCCTGCCTCAGCCTCCCAAGTAGTTGGGACTACAGGCACGGGCCACCACGCCTGGGTAATTTTTTGTATTTTTAGTAGAGACGGGGTTTCACTGTGTTAGCCAGGATGGTCTTGATCTCCTGACCTTGTGATCCGCCCACGTTGGCCTCCGAAAGAGCCGGGATTACAGGCATGAGCCACTGCACCCGGCCTTTCAGGGTTACTTTTAGGTGGCTGGAAATACCGTTTTTCATCAGCACACTGTATTATTTTCATTATCCTTGCCACTGATCTGATGGGCACTGTGTCCTTTTTTTTTCTGAGATAGGGTCTGTTACCCAGGCTGGAGTGCAATGGCATGATCACAGCTCACTGCAGCCTCAACCTCCTGGGCTCAAGTGATCCTCCCTCCTCAGCCTCCTGAGTAGCTGAGACTATAGGCGCATGCCACCACACCCAGCTAATTTTTATTCTTGTAGAGACAGGGTTTTGCCATGTTGCCCAGGCCGGTCTCAAATTCCTGGGCTCAAGCGATCCTCCCACCTTGGCCTCCTAAAGTGCTGGGATGACAGGTATGTGCCACTGCACCTGGCCAGCAAAAAAGGTTTTAAAGGTAGATGATCAAACCGTGTATAGAACCTCAATTTTTAAAAATAAGAGTGTGTATGTAGAAGTCTGGGGAAAGGATAAAGCACTGGGATTGTGGATGATTTTCCTATCCTTATGTGATTCTCAGATTCTGCAAAATGAAGTTATGTAACTTTCTCTTCCTTCCTTTCTCTCTCTCTCTCTTTTCTTTTCTTTTTTTCTTTCTTTCTCTCTCTCTCTCTCTTTCTTTCTTTCTTTCTTTCTTTCTTTCTTCTTTCTCTCTTTCTTTCCTTTTTATTTTATTTTTTTGAGACAGGTGTCATTCTGTCATCCAGGCTGGAGTGCGGTGGCGCGATCTCAGTTCACTGCAACCTCTGCCTTCTGGGCTCAAGCAATTCTTCTGCCTCAGTCTCCCAAGTAGCTGGGATTACAGGCAGCCAACCACCACGCTTGGCTATTTTTTGTATTTTTAGTAGAGACGGGGTTTCACCCTGTTGGTCAGGCTGGTCTCAAACTCCTGACCTCAAGTGATCCCCCCACCTTGGCCTCCCAAAGTGCTGGGATTACAAGTGTGAGCCACCACGCCCGGCCAGTAATATTCCTTTCATAGTCACAAAGAAGATAGATATATATATATACACACACACACACACACACACATAGACACACACATATATACACATAGATATATACACAGTTGATTTGATTCTCATTATTTGTGGTAGTTCTGTTCTGTGAAGTCACCATAAAAACTGAGTTTGCGAATATGAATCATTGCTCCTAGAGAATATTTTTGCAGGGTTAGTTTCCTTTGAGTTTCAGGAAACTTTCCTTTGCTTCATCTGATCAATACGTGACCTTGTTCTGTGTGTGTTTCTATTTTTTTTTTTTGGAGACAGGGTCTCACTCTGTTGCCCAGGCTGGAGTACAATGGCGCAATCTCAGCTCGCTGCAACGTCAATCTCCTGGGCTCAAGTGATTCTCCTGCCTTGGCCTCTGGAGTAGCTGGGATTACAGGCACCCGCCACCATATTTGGCTATTTTTTTTTCCCAAGATGGAGTTTGACTCTTGTTGTACAGTCTGGAGTACAATGGCGGATCTCGGCTCACTGCAACCTTCGTCTCCTGGGTTCAGGAGATTCTCCTGCCTCAGCCTCCCGAGTAGCTGGGATTACAGGCATGAGCTGCTGCGCCCGGCCTAATTTTTGTATTTATTTATTTACATATATTTTTTGAGACCGAGCCTCGGTCTGTCATCCAGACTGGAGTACAGTGGTGAGATCTCAGCTCACAGCGACCTCTGCCTCCCGGGTTCAAGTGATTCTCCTGCCTCAGCCTCCCAAGTAGTTGGGATTACAGGCATGCGCCACCATGCCCAGCTAATTTTGTATTTTTAGTAGAGACAGGGTTTCTCCATGTTGGTCAGGCTGGTCTCGATCTCTTGATCCTCGAGATCCACCCACCTCGGCCTCCCAAAGTGCTGGGATTATAGGCATGAGCCACCGCGCCCGACTAATTTTTGTATTTTTTGTAGAGACAAGGTCTCGCTATGTGGCCTGCCCAGGCTGGTCTTGAACTTCTGGGCTCAAGGGATTCCCCTGCCTCCTAAAGCATTGGGATTCCAGGTGTGAGCCCCTATGCCCAGCCTGTGTGTTTCCTTTCAAAGACGCCTTCTTTTTTTTTTTTTTTGAGATGGAGTCTCACTCTGTCGCCAGGCTGGAGTGCAGTGTAGTGGCATGATCTCAGCTCACTGCAACTTCCGCCTCCCGGGTTCAAGCTATTCTCCTGCCTCAGCCTCCTGAGTAGCTGGGATTACAGGTATGTACCACCATGCCTGGCTAATTTAGTATTTTTAGTAGAGACTGGGTTTCACCATGTTGGCCAGGCTGGTCTCGAACTCCCGACCTCAGGTGATCTGCCCGCCTCGGCCTGCCCGCCTCATGACAGGTGTAAGCCACTGCGCCCAGCTGATTTTTGTATTTTTAGTAGAGATGGGGTTTCACTATGTTGGCCAGACTGGTCTCGATCTCTTGACCTTGTGATCCGCCCACCTCAGCCTCCCAAAGTGCTGGGATGACAGGCGTGAGCCACTGTGCCCGGCTGATTTTTGTATTTTTAGTAGAGACAGGGTTTCGCCATGTTGACCAGGCTGGTCTTGAACTCCTGACCTCGGATGATCCACCTACCTCAGCCTCCCGAAGTGCTGGGATGACAGGCGTGAGCCACGCGCCCGGCCCAAAGGCGCCTTCCTGAATGCCTGTCAACGACACGAGTGTTGAACGGGGCAGCTGCTCTCTCACTCCTGCCTGAGCGAAACTTCTCTCACCTACTGGTTCCTGCACGAGGCCCCGAGGGAGACGAGAAGGGGCCTCAGCACGATGCCTGGAACCACTGCAAACAGCAAAATCACCAAAAAGCAGAAAAACGCAAACCCCGAGGCTCTCGCTTGACAGTAATGAGGACGCCGTCCACCTGGGAGGGGAAATGGGAGGGCGGAGCGTGGCCTCCGCTCAGGGAACGCACGCCCACAACTAATTTCTGCCTCTCTGCACGTGTCCCAGGATGAGAGGGAAAAGTGTCCCAGGCACTGATTTGGGGTTCACAAATACACACCATCAAGCCAGCGAATTTGCAAATATGGACTCCATGAACGATGAGGGGGGTTACAGTACAAACCCAGCCTGTCCCTTGCACCTCCTCAGTGTGCTCAGGGCCTGGCCTGGCCAGGCACCCACCACGAGGCCTGGCTGGTGGCAGGAAGGAGGGGACCGCCTTGGACCCCCACATCACCCCATCCCACAGGTCTGTCTCCCACCGGCCCCCAGGGTTGACTCTCAGGAGAGGAGGTCCGACCTGCCTTAGGGGGCCCACGCAGGACCCCCGTACCTCCACACCTTATTTCTGTGTCCCACCCAGCCCTTCCCTTGAGGCAGTGATTCTCACCTGGGAGTAGCCCTGCCCCCAGGGGACCCTGGGTGGTGGCTGGGGACATTGTGGTTGTCCTGACTTGGGGGTGCTCCTGGCATGGGGCAACGCTGCGTTGCCCAGGACGGCACTACTCCAGAGAAGGATCCAGCCCTGATGTCCACAGGGCCCAGGGGAGACCCTGAATTCATTATTTGGGAAAAGGCTGGGCGCGGTGGCTCACACCTGTCATCCCAGCACTTTGGGAGGCCGAGGTGGGTGGATCACTTGATGTCAGGAGTTTGAGACCAGCCTGGCCAACATGAGGAGACCCCGTCTCTACTAAAAATACAAAAATTAGCCAGGTGTGGTGGTGCATGCCTGTAATCCCAGGTACTCAGGAGGCTGAGGCAGGAGAACTGCCTGAACCTGGGAGGCGGAGGTTGCAGTGAGCCAAGATCGCACCACTGTACTCCAGCCTGGGTGACAGAGGGAGACTGTCTCAAAAAAAAAAAAAAAAAAAAAAAAATTATTTGGGAAAACAATTGAGTGCAATTTCTGTTCACAGGCACCAGAATAAGCTCCCGATGGGGCAGTCGGTGTAAACCAGGGGGCCCCAGCTCCTGGGATTCACCTCCTCTCTCCCTCCCCACTCAGGGTGTGGATTTCATGTGTGCAGCCTCCTGGGACCTCAGCAGGGCAGAGGATCATGGGACGCAGAGTCTCTTGGGGGTCTGTGGAATCCCATAACCCAGGGGGGCTCAACCAGGATGACTCTGCTCCCAGAGGACACTGGGCAATGTCTGGGGACAGCTGTGGTTGTCATGACGGGGGGTGCCCCTGGCATGGAGTGGGTGGAGGCCAGGGACGCTGTCAGCACCCTGCAGTGCCCAGGTCGGTCCCACCCCAGGCCCCAATATCCACGGTGCCCTGGGGAGACCCTGGTTAGGTCCTGTCACAGTTGTGGTTCCATCAGCACCGCTGCCCTTCTGTGCCCAGGAAGGGCCCTGCCCTCCCCCGTCCCTTTCTCTCTGCACCCCAGCCTGGGTCCTTGACCTTCCCGGCTCTCAGCACTCTTGGACACATGATCCCCACAAGAGCCTGTCTCAGGAGGATACAAATGACACTGGTTGGCCGGGTGCGGTGGCTCATGCTTGTAATCCCAGCACTTTGGGAGGCCGAGGCGGGTGGATCCCCTGAGGTCAGGAGTTTAAGACCAGTCTGGCCAACATGGTGAAACCCCGTCTCTACTAAAAATATATATATTAAAAAAAAAAAATCAGCCAGGCATGGCAGCGGGTGCCTGTGATCCCAGCTACTCAGGAGCCCGAGGCAGGAGAATCGCCTGAACCCGGGGGGCAGAGGTTGCAGTGATCCGAGATTGCACCAATGTACTCCAGCCTGGGTGACAAAGGCGAAACTCTGTTTAAAAAAAAAGAAAAGACGCTGGCTTCTTTCTCTTCTTTGCACTCTGAAAAGCGCCTCACAGCAAAGTGCCCAGCAGAGGCAGCTGCCCCGGGTCGACCCGAGAAACAGGAAGCCCTGTTTCTGAGCTTCGCCGGCTCTTCTGGGAGACCGGCGGGTAATCCCCTTCCTCCGACATTTCTCTGAGAAGTTTCTCTGTGTTCTGCTTCTCAGAAAGAAACCGGGGTCGGGGGCAGGCATTCGTGCCCTCCACCCACTCAGGGGTTTGCAGTAACACCCTTGGGATTTGCAGGTTCACACAGAGCCGGAGCCCTGAGTCACCGCAGCCCGGGAGCTGCCGGGGTCCCCACCTGCTCAGCCCCAGGAACACACATCTACAGTGGGCTCCTTTTTCTTTTCTTTCTTTCTTTCTTTTTTTTTTTGTTTTCTTGAGACGGAGTCTGGTTCTGTCACCCAGGCTGGATTGCAGTGGCGCCATCTCGGCTCACTGCAACCTCCGCCTCCCGGGTTCAAGCGATTCTCCTGCCTCAGCCTCCCAAAGTGCTGGGATTACAGGTGTAAGCCACCTCGCTCTGCCCCTTTTCCTTTTCTTTTAAATGACTAACACTCATGATTTCTGTTCAGCTGAAAGTTACACTCTCTTTCAATACCTACAACAGGGTTTTTCCCCCTGGGCACTGTGGACAGTGGGGCCAGATCCTTCTCTGGGGTGGGGCCGTCCTGGGCACTGCAGGGTGCTGAGCAGCGTCCCTGACCTCCACGCACTCCATGCCAGGAGCAGATGCCCCCAGACATGACCAGAGTGTACCCTGGTGGCGGGGGCAGAATCGCTCCCAGGCTACACTAGAATCTTAGGGGATTCCACAGACCCCCAAGAGACTCTGCGTCTCACGATCCTCTGCCCTGCTGAGTTCCCAGGAGGCTGCACACACTGAAATCCACACCCTGAGTGGGGAGAGAGAGAGGAGGTGAGTCCCAGGAGCTGGGGTCCCTCTGGTTTTCACCATTGGCCCCATTGGGAGTTTATTCTGGTGTCCAGTGTGAGCAAGAGACAGATTCAATATTTTTCTTTCTTTTTTTTTTTTTTTTTAGACAGAGTCTCTGTCGTCCAGGCTGGATCTCGGCTCACTGCAAGCTCCGCCTCCCGGGTTCGCGCCATTCTCCTGCCTCAGCCTCCCGAGCAGCTGGGACTACAGGCCCCCGCCACCTCGCCCGGCTAATTTTTTTGTATTTTAGTAGAGACGGGGTTTCACCGTGTTAGCCAGGATAGTCTCTATCTCCTGACCTCGTGATCTGCCCGCCTTGGCCTCCCAAAGTGCTGGGATGACAGGTGTGAGCCACTGCACCTGGCCCAATATTTCAAATAATGAACACAGGTCTCTCCCACTCTGTATTCTGGATATTGGGGCTGGATTGTTCTCTGGGGTGGGGCCGTCCTGGGCACTGCAGGGTGCTGAGCAGTGTCCCTGACCTCCACGCACTCCATGCCAGGAGCAGATGCCCGCAGACATGACCGAGCGTACCCTGGTGGTGGGGGCAGAATCGCTCCCAGGCTACACTGGAATCTTAGGGGATTCCACAGACCCCCAAGAGACTGCTGAGTTCCCAGAAGGCTGCACACACTGAAATCCACACCCTGAGCGGGGAGAGAGAGAGGAGAGTCCCAGGAGCTGGGGGTCCCCCTGGTTTACCCCATTGGCCCCATCGGAGTTTATTTTCCAGTGTCCAGTGTGAGCAAGAGATAGACTCAGTATTTTTCTTTTTTTTTTTTTTT
The DNA here is from genome assembly GCF_008728515.1 of Papio anubis. NCBI lineage: Eukaryota > Metazoa > Chordata > Mammalia > Primates > Cercopithecidae > Papio > Papio anubis. The sequence continues at coordinate 49,031,150 of NC_044995.1, read as the reverse complement.
TTTTTTTTTTTTTTTTTGGGGAGCCCGAGGAGTCTGCAGCTCTGTCGCCCAGGCTGGAGTACAGTGAATCTCAGCTCACTGCAAGCTCCACCTCCTGGGTTCACGCCATTCTCCTGCCGCCTCGAGTAGCTGGGACTACAGGCACCATACCTGGCCAGCTAGTTTTTTGCCATTTTAGTAGAGACGGGGTTTCACCGGGTTAGCCAGGATGGTCTCGATCTCCTGACCTCGTGATCCCCGTCTACGGCCTCTAAAGTGCTGGGATTACAGGCTTGAGCCTGCACGCCTGGCCAGTATTTTTCAAATAATGAACACAGGACTCTCCCTCGCTGTATTCTGGACATTGGGGCTGGATCGTTCTCTGGGGTGGGGCCGTCCTCGGCACTGTAGGGTGCTGAGCAGCGTCCCTGACCTCCACCCACTCCATGTTGGGAGCACCCCGTAGTTGTGACTACCAGAAATGTCCCCACATGCTACTCAGGCTCCCAAGAGAACCACTCCCAAGCATTACAGAGGTCACACTTTTGTTTTGTTTTGTTTTGAGATAGGTTTCATTTCTGTCGCCCAGGCTGGAGTGCAGTGGCACGATCTTGGCTCACTGCAACCTCTGACTCCTGGGTTCAAGTGATTCTCCTGCCTCAGTCTCCCTATAGTAGCTGGAACTGCGGGTGTGCACCACCACGCCTGGCTAATTTTGGGATTTTTAGTAGAGATGGGCTTTCGCCATGTTGGTCAGGCCGGTCTTGAATACCTGACCTCAAGTGATCCGTCCACCTCGGCCTCCCAAAGTGCTGGGATGACGGGCATGAGCCACCACACCCAGCCCAGGTCACACTTTTGAACCCTTCAGTGGGCTCATTTTAAGTGAATTTTTAGCCTAATTGTCAACTGTCGAGTTATTTAAACCTTCCCACCCAAGCTTCCTTGGTCCAGAGAGGATCTGAAGCTCATCCAGAAACAACACACACAGCATTGCAAATCTGGGAATGGAGGAGACGGTGAAGGCGGTATTTGGGGGTTGGGTGGGGTGGGGGAAACAGCAAGGAAAAATCAAAGGATGGTTAGCCAAATGAGAATGGCGTTCGTGTGTGTAAGGGCGGGCTCCTGTTTAAGTGTAGGTAATTTTCAACTCAAGAAAAAGCGTGTGTATTGAATGCAGGGGGTTGAATAGCACCCAGCAAAAGCTCACGTCCTCCTGGAAGCTCCGCATGTAACCTTCTCCGAGACAGGGACTCTGCAGACGGAAGATGATAAGGATCTTGGGATGAAATCATCATCCTGTTTGTAGGGTGGGCCTTAAATCCAATGACTGGTGTCCTTTTAAGAAGGAGAGACACAGGCCGAGTTCGGTGGCTCACACCTGTAAACCCAGAACTTTGGGAGGCCAAGGCAGGAGGATCGCTTCAGGCCAGAAGTTCGAGACCAGCCTGGCCAACATGGTGAAATCCCATCTCTACCAAAAATACAAAAGTTAGCCAGGTATGGTGGCGTATGCCAGTAGTCCCAGCTACTTGGGAGGCTGAGGCATGAGAATTGCTTGAACCCAAGAGGTGGGGGCTGCAGTGAGCCAAGATGGTGCCACTGCACTCTAGCTTGGGTGGCAGAGCGCCACTCTGTCTCAAAACAAACAAACACCAAGAAGGAGAGATTTAGAGGCGCAGAAGAGACGACATGGCTGTGTGGGGATGGAGGCAAGAGACTGGAGTGACACAGCCACAAGCCAAAGACTGCTAGAGCCCTCAGAAGCTGGGAGAAACAGGAACGACCCTGCCCCTGGAGTCTCTGGAGGGAGCTGAACATGGTGGCACACGTCTATAATCCCAGCTACTCAGGAGGCTGAGGCAGGAGAATCGCTTGAATCGGGAAGGCGGAGGTTGCAGTGAGCTGAGATCGGGCCACTGCACTCCAGCCCGGGCGACAGAGCGAGACTCCGTCTCAAAAAAAAAAAAAAGTTAAATTAAAATAAAAAATAATAAAAAATAAAAAATAAATAAATAAATGATAGTAGAAAAATGGGCGCGGTGGCTCAAGCCTGTAATTCCAGCTACTTGGGAGGCGGAGGCAAGAGAATCGCTTGAACCCGAGAGGCGGAGGTTGCAGTGAGCCAAGATCGCGCCATTGCACGATAGCCTGGGCAATAGAGACAGACTCCATCTCAGAAACAAAAACGAAAACAAAACAAAAACCAAAGCTGTGTGCATCGAAGGAAGGGTCGGTTGGTTCCTTCCTTCCGGGACTGAATCCATGAGAACTGCAGAAATTTAGGATTAGGAACCAGTTCACCCAGGGTTCCTAAACCCTGCAATCACTGGGGGAGGCCCGTCCCACCTGGAAGAACCTGATTAAGTGGTCTGGGGTGTGCTGGGCACAGGGCAGTTAAGACTTCAGGTGACAGTTACCAGCAGCTCAGGGTGGAGCCTGTGTGAGGCCAGCCCTGGGTCCTACAGGAAGCGGCCCCAGAGTCTAATGTCCTCAGTGCTTCTGTGGGGGACGGGCGGAATGATGTGTGCAAACATTTTACACCATGGTAGCGGCCAGGCGTGGTGGCTCATGCCTGTAATCCCAGCACTCTGGGAGGCTGGGGCAGGTGGATCATCTGAGGTCAGGAGTTGGAGACCAGCCTGGCCAAATGGCGAAACCCCATCTCTACTAAAAATACAAAAATTAGCTGGGCGTGGTAGCGGGCACCTGTAATCCCAGCTACTCGGGAGGGTGAGGCAGGAGAATTGCTTGAACTGGGGAGGCGGAGGTTGCAGTGAGCCGAGATTGCAACACTGCACTCCAGCCTAAGCAACAGAGTGAGACGCTGTCAAAAAATAAAAATAAATAAAATTAAAAATTAAAAATAAATAGATAAACGATAGTAGAAAACAACAATTTAAAAATTAAAAGATCAAATTCCGCCCTTATGGAGTTTTCTGTGCAGAGTGTGAGGGGAAAGGAAGCATTCTTTTTATTTTATTTATTTATTTTTATTTTACTTTTAAGGAGGGATTAAGACCCACAAATAGCCAATTACCTTGGATGTCACAGGTGGTAGATCATGAGCACACCTTTTCTGTAAACGATCAGAGAGTAGACACTTTGAATCTGGGGGCCAGAAGGTCTCTGTGGACACTGTTTATCTCTGCCCAAGTAGTGAGAAAGCAGTCATGGATTATATGTAAATGAGTGGGTGGGGCCGTGTGCCAATAAAACTTTATTTGTAAAAACAAGCAGAGGGCCAGATTTGACACATGCCCAGGCTGTATCTGCAGAACCCTGAGCTGCAGAGATGAACAGCCTCTGAAGTTAAGGACTGGCAGTTCCTCAAAAGGTTAAACACAGTTTTCATGTGACCCAGCAATTTCAGGCCTAAGTATCTGCCCAAGGGAAATGAAAGTTAGGTTTACACAGAAACTTGTATAGGAAAGTTCACAGATGCATGAGTCATAACAGGCAAAATTGCAGACAGCCCAGATGCCCGTGAACGGATGAATAGATAAGCACAATGTGGTCCATTCGTTTAATGGAACAGTATTCAGCCATCAAAGGAAGGAGGCTCGGACACAGGCCATAGTATGGATGCACCTTGAGGACATCACGCTCAGTGAGAGAAGCCAGACATAAAAGGCCATGCAGTGTGTGATCCCATTTTTTTTTTGAGACGGAGTCTCACTCAATCGCCCAGGCTGGAGTGCAGTGGCACAATCTCAGCTCACTGCAAGCTCCGCCTCCCGGGTTCAAGAGATCCTCATGCCTCAGCCTCCCAAGTAGCTGGGACTACAGGCGTGTGGCACCACGCCCAGCTAATTTTTGTAGTTTTAGTAGAGACGGGGGTTTCACCATGTTGGCCAGGCTGGTCTCGAACTCCTGACCTCAGGTGATCTGCCTGCCTCGGCCTCCCAAAATGTGAGGATTACAGGCGTGAGCCACCGCACCCAGCCATGTGATTCCATTTCTATGAAATGTCCAGGACAGGCCCACCATAGAGGCTGGAAGCGGATGCGTGGGTGCCGGTGGCTGGGGGACGGGATAGAAAGTGACCGCTAATGGGGTTGGGGTTTCCTTCATGGGGAAGGAACGTCCTGGTCTGATAGTGGTAATGGTTGCCCAACCCTGTGAACATACTAAAAACATTAAATTGCATCACTTCAATGGGCGAGTTCTATAGCATGTGAATTACATTTCAGTTAAGGAGGAAAAAAGGCATAAAGAGAGAAGTCATGGCAGAGACAATGTCCTATCCCAGAGGGGCGGCGCGGGTGCGGATATGGAGTTGGAAAGGCTGTGGGGGCTGACTGTGTGCAGAGGCCTGGGCAGCACCCTGAGTTCAGAGCTGGGACGTGGGTGTGGAAGAGTGCAGGGGCAGGGGGCCGGGTGGCTGGAGCCAGACCAGAGTCGAGTCAAAAATGGCCTTGAGGCCAGGCGCAGTAGCTTACACCTGTAATCCCAGCACTTTGGGAGGCCGAGGTGGGTGGGTCGCCCGAGGTCAGGAGTTCGAGACCAGCCTGGCCAGCATGGTGAAACCCCTACTCTGCTAAAAACAAAAATTAGGCGGGCGTGGTGGTGTGCACCTGTAATCCCAGCTGCTTAGGAGGCTGATGCAGGAGAATCGCTTGAACCTGGGATGTGGAGGTGGCATTTAGCCGAAATCGCACTGCTGCCCTCCAGCCTGGGTGACAGAGCAAAAAAAAAAAGAGGCCTTGGCTGCTTTGTGGAGAGTTTTAGCCCCTTACTGGGGCCAGTGGTAGTCTCAACGGTAAGCGGGATCTGTTCAGGGTGGTGGAGATGCCCTCAGCGTCTCATTATGACATCTGCCATTCCCCATCCATAGAAAATACTACTTTATGACCACGTTGGTGGAAGAATAAATATGAGACAGGCGGATGGTATTCTTCTGACTTTAAAGGAAATTAAAGGCTGGGTGTGGTGGCTCACGCCTGTAATCCCAGCACTTTGGGAGACCAAGGCAGGTGGATCACCTGAGGTCAGGAATTCGAGACCAGCCTGGCCAACGTGTCGAAACCCTGTTTCTACTAAAAAATACAAAAATTAGCCGGATGTGGTGGCGGGCACCTGTAATCCCAGCTACTTGGGAGGTTGGGGCAGGAGAATCACTTGAGCCTGGGAAGCGAAGGTCGCAGCGAACTGAGATCTCACCACTGCACTCCAGCCTGGGCGACAGAGAGAGACTCTGTCTCAAATAAATAAATAAATAAATAAATAAATAAATAAAATAAATAAGTAATATAAATAAATTGAGGCTGGGCACGGTGGTTCACACCTGTAATCTCAGTGCTTTGGGAAGACCAAGGTGGGAGAATCCTTTGGGTCTAGGAGCACGAGACCAGCCTGGACGACATAGCAAGATCTTATCTCTGCAAAAAAAAATGTAAAAATTAGCTGGGTGTGGTGGCATGTGGCTGTGAACGAGCTACTTGGGAGGCTGAGTGGGAGGACAGCTTGAGCCCTAGGAGGTCCAGGCTGCAGTGAGCCATGACTGTGCCACTGCACTCCAGCCTGGGTGACATAGAAAGACCCTATCCCGTCTCTACTAAAAAAACAAAAATTAGCCGGGCGCGGTAGCATGTACCTGTAGTCTCAGCTACTCAGGAGGCTGAGGCAGGAGAATCGCTTGAACCCAGGAGGCGGAGGTTGCAATGAGCTGAGATTGCGCTACCGCACTCCAGCCTGGGTGACAGAGCGAGACTCTGTCTCAAAAATCAATCAACAAATCAATCAATCAATAAAATAAATAAAGGAGACATTTGGACACAGATGCACACAGGAGAGAGAATGCTGTATAGATAAGAGATTGGGGAGACAAGGCAGAGATTGGGGGTGTCACTTCCACAAGCCAGGGAAGGCCAAGGATCTCCAGCCACCACCAGGAGCCGGGAGTGGCCCTGGGACCTGGCTTCGGAAGAACCCAGCCCTGCCTACACCTTGGCCTTGGACTTCCAGCCTCCAGAACAGAGAGAGAACGAACCTGCGGTGTCTAAACGGCCGGGCCTGTGTAACTTGTAAGAGCAGCTCCACGAAACTCACACAAAGCCCTAAGAGGCGGCTCACCCTGGCTCAGGGGGAAGGGTCCGAGACAGCAGACCAGAATTTGGGCCACGGCAGTGGTCGGGGGACACCTCCTTCTCCTTCCACCCCCACCACTAAAGGACTGGATAGAGGTTGTGAGGCCGGAGTTGGCAACATTTTCCTATAAAAGGCCAGAGAGCAAACTTCTCTGGCTTTGTGGGTCAGATGGTCTCTGTTGCAACGGCTCAACTCAGCCGCAGAGGCAGGAGAGCCGTTGTGGACGATTTCTCAATGAGTGGGCATGGTGGGTGCCAATGAAACTTTATTTACAAAAAACACACTGTCGCTGGGCATGGTGACTCCAGCTTGTAATCCCAGCACTTTGGGAGGCCGAGGCAGGTGGATCATTTGAGGTCAGGAGTTCGAGAACAGCCTGACCAACAATGGTGAAACCCGTGTCTACTAAAATTATAAAACAGCCAGGCATGGTGGCGCACACCTGTAATCCCAGCTACTCGAGAGGCCGAGGCAGGAGAATCGCTTGAATCCAGGAGGCAGAGATTCCAGCGAGCCGAGATGGCGCCACCGTACCCCAGCCTGGGCAACAGAGTAGGACTTGGTCTCAAAAATAAAAACAAAAACACAAAAACAGTAACAAAAAACCCACACTGTCCATCATGGGCCCTTGCTGGCTGACCCCTGCTCTAGAAGCTCCTTGAGTTCAAGTCACTGGTTTGGCCGTGATCATTTCTGTAGTGCTGCTTCTCCAAAACACATCTTCTCCATCTGCAGGTTTATTTCTTCTCAGTTGTCCTCGATTTTGTGTGTGTGTGTGTGTGTGTGTGTGTGTGTGTGCGCGAGAGAGAGAGAGAGGGTCTCACTCTGTCACCCAGGCTGGAGTGCCGTGGTGCAATCATAGCTCACACAGCCTCCACCTCCCAGGCTCAAGCGACCCTCCTGCCTCAGCCTCCTGAGTAGCTGGGACTGCAGGTGCACACCGTCACACAGGCTAATTTTTGCATTTTTTTTTTTTTTTGCCATTTTGCCCAGGCTGGTCTTGAACTCCTGAGCTCAAGTGATCCTCCCACCTCGGCCTCCCAAAGTGCTGGGACTGCAGGCATGGGCCACTGCGCTGGGCCGGTGTCCTCTGTCGTATCCTACTTAAGCACTGCCTTTGATGCTTCTGTGCTACAGAGACAGATCTGAGTGGTGGAGCCAGAGACTGACTGGTCCATAGAGCCGAAAACAGCAACTCTTTGGCCCTTTACAGGAAAAGCTCACTGCCTTGTGGTCTAGGATGAGACCAAAAAGGTCACAAGTCTTCTCTTCAGAGCACTAGACTCCATAGGGGCAGGGCAATGTCAGCTGGGCAATGGGGAAGTCACCCATCTGTTCCCGGGCAGGACGCACTCAGGCATGCAAGGGAGAGAAGGGCGTTGCCATTCGGCAGGAACTCAGGAAGTAGGGCGTTCACAAAGCCTTCCCGGAAAATGCACCTCACCAGGCACTCCAGCCACCCAGTCACAAGCATGCGAGCACACATACACACACGTGCACACACATACAGAGACATACATATACACTCGCACACACACATATATATACACACACACACACATATGCACATATACACACACATACACATGCACACACATACACATATACACTCGCACACACACATATATACACACATATATACATACATTATAAACACATATATATATATGCATAATACATATATATTATACATATATATATACATGTACACACATATATACATATGCATATATGTATATAAGCATATATTATCGTATTATATACACATATGTATTATATACACATATATACAGATATACATATACATATGTACACATATATATATATTATAGCATATATATATATATATATATACATTGCATATATAATGATATACATATATATACATTGTATTATGCATATATATATATATATATATATAAATATATATATATACATGTATATATATACATGGTGCAGGACAGATATATAGACATGCACATACACATGCACACACATATACACACACATATACGCACATACACACATGCACATACACACATACATATACATACACATGGACACACACGTGCACATATACACATACAGGCACACATACATACACACACATACGTGCATATACACACATATACATATACAGACGTACATACACATGTACATATACACACATATACACATACATACATTATACACACATGTAATATATAAAAATATATAGGGCATACATACACACACATGTACACATATATATGCACACATACACATATACACACATACATACACATGCACACATGCACACACATACACATAGACACACATGCACACATACATACACACATACACACACGTAATATATATATATATGACACATCGGCTACATACACATACATATCGTGCATATATACATAGACATTACATATACATATATACATTATATACACATACACACATACACATACATATACACACAAATATATACACACACATATACATACACGTATACACACATGTATACACACAAATATGTACACATATGCGAATATACACAAATATACACACAAGTGCACACACACACTCGTGCACACATATATCCACACTATACATACATACATATACAAATATACAAATACACACAAATATACACATACAGATATATGCACAAAAACATATACACATATACATATTTACACACATATACACACAAGCTCACACACATACAGAAGCACACACATATACACAAAAGTACAAATATATACACAGAAGAACACACACATACAAGTAGGCACACACAAGCACACACACATACACAAATGCACACATGCATACACACACAGGTGCGTGCACACACACACACAACTCAGCGATGGGAGAGGCCCCAGCATGAGGCACCTGCTGGGGTCCAGTTCCACAAAGGATGCAGCATAACTCTGGGGCAGCAACCGCTACACAACAGAGGGCAATCATCTCCATTCTTAAACAAAAAGTGCAAGCAATGGTAATTTATTGCAAGCAATGATAATTTATTGCTATTCTACTAAATAGGGTCTCTCCTCTTAGCACTGTGGACACTGTGGCCAGACCGTTCTCTGGGGTGGAGCCGTCCTAGGCACTGCAGGGTGCTGAGCAGCGTCCCTGGCCTCCACCCACTCCATGCCAACAGCACCCCCATCAGGATAACCACAGATGTCCCCAGACATCACCCATCGCCCAGTCATGATAAACCACAAATGTCACCAGACATCTCCCAGTGTCCCCTGGGGAGCAGGATCAGCCCCAGCTGAGAACCACCACACTAGAACAATGGCAACAAAAATAACCACAAAATCCCAGAATCCGGCAGCATAGCATGATCAAGGTCAGTGACACGGGGCCGATGTTCGTGCCTCCGGATCTCACGTTGAAATGTGACCCCCAGTGTTGGAGATGAGGCTGGGTGGGCGGCATTTGGGTTGTGGGGGTGGATGCCTCATGAATAGCTTGGTGCTCTCCCCTCGGGAATGAGTGAGTTCCCACTCTGTTAGTTCACGGACAACCTGGTTGGTAAAAAGAGCCTGGCACCTCCTCCCTCCTTTCTCTGGCTCCCTCTCTGGCCGTATGAGATGCCTGCTCCCCCTTCACCTTCTGCCATGAGTGGAAGCTTCCTGAGGCCTCACCAGAAGCCCAGCAGATGCTGGCAGCATGCTTGTATGGTCTGCAGAACTGTGAACCAGACAAACCTCTTTGCTTGATAAACCCCTCAGGCTCTGCTCTATTCCTTTATAGCAACACGAAACGGACTATGACAGTCAGGCACGGGGAGACACACAGAGCTCGACTGGGCCTCAGGTCAGGAAGGAAACTTCCCTTTCCAGCCACATGTGGATGGGGCCTGTGTTCACTGGGGAAGCGGCACCTGCAAACCTCAGCTCTTCCATCTGTAAAATGGGCATCTCCACACCCACTTAGCTGAGATCATGGGAGCAAAGGAGAAGCTAAATCCCTAAGGATGCAGCCCCACAGTGGGCCCCAGGAGGAGTTTCAGACAGACAGCCCAGGAGCCAAGTCTCAGCCATAAGTGGAAGGTACTGGAAGGTTTTCCAGGAGCAGAGAGCCCTCCTCGGACAGTGGAAAGATGGTAAAGGACATGAACCCACAATTCACACAAGGAAACAAACCCCCAAGCCTAAAAAGAGATGTTCAGTTTGGCTTTTTAATTTTTTGAGACAGGGTGGAGTACAGTGGTGTGATCACAGCTCACTGCAGCCTTGACCTCCTGAGCTCAACTGATCCTCCTGCCTCAGCCTCCCCAGTAGCTGGGATTACAGGTGCATGGCACCATGCCTGGCTAATGTTTGTATTTTTTTTTTTTTTAGAGATGGGGTCTCACTATGTTGTCCAGGCTGGTCTCAAACTCTTAGACTCAAGCAATCCACCCACCTTGGCCTCCAAAGTGCTGATATGATAGGCGTGAACCACCGTGCCTGGCAGGGTTGTCCAGCTTTAACAAACAACAACAAATGCACCAATAACAAGATTCCACCCTGGCCCCTCAGACCGTCATGGATGGAAGCCTCATGACACCCAGTGTCTTCTAGGATCTGCGGAATGGGGGCCTGTCCAGCACAGATAACAGAGGGTCCCTGGTCAACATTTTGGGAAGAAAAGGTGGCGGCATCGTCGGAACCGAGAAAGTGCTACCTGCTGATGTGACGATTCCGTACCTAGGAATTTATTGTAAAGACCTTGTTGGACACGTGGGCAAAGATGTCTACCTATATCCTTATCCTTGTTCTGATGGCAGAACTGTGAACGCTTCCAAACTGGAACCATCTCAAATCTGCCTGCAGAGGTGTGGTTAGGCCACGTTGCATTTCTAGGATGGGTGGTGTGCAGTGGTGGCTTGGAGGGCACCTGCAGGCTATGTTAAGTGAAAGAGTTATCAGATGTGTGGTCTCTTTTCTCTCTCTTTCCTTCTTTCTTTCTTTCTCTCTTTCCTTCCCTCCCTCCCTCCCTCCCTGCTTGCTTGCCTGCCTGCCTGCCTGCCTTCCTTCCTTCCTTCTTTCTCTTTCTTTTCTTTTTTCTCTCTTTCTCTCTTTCCCTCTTTCCCTCTTTCTCTCTCCCTCTTCCTCTCCCTCTCCCTCTCCCTCTCTCTCTCTCTGTCTCTCTGTCTTTCTTTCTTTCTTTCCTTCCTTCCTTCTGATGGAGTCCTGCTCTGTCGCCCAGGCTAGAGTGCAGAGGTGCGATCTCGGCTCATTGCAACCTCTGCCTCCCGGGGTCAAGCGATTCTCCTGCCTCACCCTTCCAAGCAGCTGGGATTACAGCACCCACCACCACGCCTGGCTAATTTTTGTATTTTTAGTAGACGGGGTTTCACCATGTTGGCCAGGCTGGTCTTGAACTCCTGATCTCAGGTGATCTGCCCACCTTGGCCTCCCAAAGTGTTGGGATTACAGGCGTGAGCCACCACGCCTGGCTAGTGGACCATTTTATATGGGTCATATAAAACACGGACTACCTACCTATCCTGTCCCATTGGCCTGTTTGTTCTTTTGGCAATGCCACCTTGTGCCTCTTTGTTTTTTGTTCATTTGTTTTTGTTTTGTTTTGTTTTTTGAGACGAGGTCTCACTCCGTCCACCAGGCTGGAGTGCAGTGGTACCATCACAGCTCAAACTGTGGCCTCCACCTCCTGAGCTCAAGCAATCCTCCCACCTCAGCCTCCCGAGTGGCTGGGACCACAGGTGCTCACCAACACACCAGGCTAATTTTTTATTTTTTGTAGAGACAGGGTCTTGCTGTGTTGTCCAGGCTGGTCTTTAACTCCTGGGCTCAAGCAATCCTCCTGCCTCAGCTTCCCAGGTATCTGGGACTACAGGTGCATGCCACCATGCCTGCTTAGTTATTTATTTTTTGTAGAGATGGGTTTCACTATGTTGCCTAGGCTGGTCGAGAAAGTTTTTAATTCCTTCACAGAGCTGTGCGACCATCAACACTATCTCGTTCCAACACTTTTTCTTTTCTTTTTTTGAGAGGGAGTCTCGCTCTGTTGCCAGGCTGGAGTGCAGTGGCGCGATCTCGGCTCACCGCAACCTCCCCCTCCCGGGTTCAAGCGATTCTCCTGCCTCACCCTCCTGAGTAACTGGGACTACAGGTGTCAGCCACCACGCCCGGTCTTTTTGTTTGTTTGTTTGTTTTTAAGAGTTAACATTCTGTCACCCAGACCAGACTACAGTGGCACCTTCTTCTCTCACTGAAGCCTTGAACTCCCGGTCTCAAGCGATCCTCCCAGCTCAGCCTCCCAAGTTGCTGAGATTACAGGCGTGAGCCAGTGTGCTGGCTGAATTCCAGAACTGTTTCATCACCTTAAATGGAAACCCTGTCAGCATTAGCAGTCACCCTGTCCCCTCCAACCACACATCCATGTTCTCTGTAGATCTGCCTGTTACGGACATTTCTGCTTATTTCTGCTTTTTTTTTTTTTTTTTTTTGAGACAGAGTCTTACCCTGTTGCCTAGGCTGGAGTGCAGGGACACGATCTTGGCTCACTGCAACCTCTGCCTCCTAGGTTCAAGCAATTCTCCTGCCTCAGCCTCCTGAGTAGCTGGGAATACAGGCGCCACCACACCCGGCTAATTTTTTGTATTTTTAGTAGAGACGGGGTTTCACCATGTTGGTCAGGCTGGTCTCGAACTCCCAACCTCAGGTGATCCGCCCGCCTCGGCCTCCCAAAGTGCTGGGATTACAGGCCTGAGTCCCGCACACCTGGCCTGGCTTCCTTCACAAAATAGGTGTTGAGGGGACCACGGTTCCGAGCCCACTCCCCAACCACGTTTCTGCACTGATGGAGGAGGCGGGGCTAGTCCGAGGGAAGCGGCTAGAAGACTTAAGATGTCCTGTGTGCCCTGTCCCCTCACGGCTACGTGGCCTCGGACAAGTTGCTTCTGTGCTGTCTGTGGAGAACGATCTAAAAGTGGGATCGGGGCTGGGGGCGGTGGCTCACACCTGTAATCCCAGCAGTTCGGGAGGCCGAGGTGGGCGGATCACCTGAGGTCAGGAGTTCGAGACCAGCCTGGCCGACGTGAAGAAAGAATTAGAGTCTTGTTCATGGTGAAACTCCATCTCTACCAAAAATACAAAAATTAGCCGGGCGTGGTGGCGGGCGCCTGTAGTCCCAGCTACTCAGGAGGCTGAGGCAGGAGAATCGCTTGAACCCGGGAGGCAGAGGTTGCAGTGAGCCCCGATCGCACCACCGCACTCCAGCCTGGGTGACAGAGCAAGACTGCATCTTGAAACAAACAAAAACAAACAAACAAACAAACAAACAAACAATAAAAGTAGGACTGGCATTTCCCTCCCATGGTCATATGCAAAGGGGCGAATTAAATTCTTTCTGGAAGAGGCCGGAAAGGCACTGCATGCGTGGGATATACCGTGGGCGCCACGGACCAGCTGCTGCGAGGTACGGCCGGAGTTCTGCCGCCTGGGGGAGGCCTGGGTATCCTGAGACGAGAGATGCTGCGTTCTCACCTCAGGTGCCTGGGCCTGGCCCAGAGCCCGTCACACCTGGGCTGGTGCAGTCCAGGTGAAACCTGCCCTGCCAGCCACCCCCGCCATCTCCCTGGGGGGGTCCCTGCTGGGCCTGCATTCTGACATCATGCCTTCAAACTCAACGGTGAGGCTGCAGGAACACGCATCCCATATGACGCTGAAGATGGGGCTTGGGGCTGACTTTGAGCCCTTCCTCTCCCTCTCTCTTTTCTCACTAACATGTTGTGCCGCCATCATCACCATCCTCTCCAGAACTTTCTCCTCTTCCCAAACTGAAACTCTGTCCCTGTGAAACACTCGCTCCCTGTCCCCCTCCCCAGCCCCCGGCATCCCCCATCCTACTTCCTGTCTCTGTGAATCCGACGACTCTAGGGACCTCCCAGAAGTGGGATCACACAGGACACGTCCTTTCGTGTCTGGCTCCTCTCACTGAGCGTGAGGTCCTCGAGGTTCATCACGCTGTAGCCTATGTCTGGATTCTCTTCCTTTTCATGGCTGAGTAATATTCCACTGTCTGGTTGGACCATGCTGTGTTTATCCACTGATGGACGCCTGGGGTGGCTTTCACCCTGGAGTTGTTGGGAATCGTGCCGCTGTGCACATGTGTGTGCAAACACCTCTTTGAATCCCTGCTGTCGGTTCTGTGGGATCTATACCCAGGAGTGGGATTGCTGGGCCCTATGGTAATTCCACGTTTACCCATGTGAGAAGCTGCCAGGCTGGGCCTTGTTCCATCCCCACCAGCCACGCACCAGGGTCTGTTTCTCCATCTCCTCTCCTGCTCTTGTCCGAAACCGCACTTGTTATCTGAGCCTCAGTGTCCTGTCTATTAAATAGGCTCGGGGTTCCTCCAAGGCTGCTGACAGGCCCTGTGAAAGGCTGTCAGCTCCAGCGGCTGTTAGCCGTAGGGGCACAATGGTTATCTCTGAGCTGTCAGGGAACCAGGGAAGAAAGGCTGGTTGGAGTCTCTCTTTCTTTTTTCTTTTTCTTTCTTTCTTTCTTTTTAGACAGGGTCTTGCTCTGTTGCCCAGGCTGGAGTGCAGTGGCATCATGATTGCTCACTGCAGCCTGGACCTCCTGGGCTCAAGCCGTCCTCCCACCTCAGCCTACAGAGTAGCTCTCTCTTTCTTTTCTTTTCTTTCTTTCTTCTCTCTTCTTTCTTTCTTTTTTTTTTTTAGACAAACGTTGTGTTTAATGGTAAAGCTTAGCACACCCCAGCCCCAGGAATGGCGTGGAGCTGTAGCAGCAACAGGCAGGTGGCCGCCACGGAGCCTCACATGGCGAAGAGGATGAGGAAGGCGACCGTCAAAGGGAAGAGCCCCACGGCCTCAGACAGGGCAAAGCCCAGAATGGCACAGAAGAGCCGCTGCTTGACAGACAGGTTCCTGGCATAGCCAATGATCAAGCTGCCCAACACCGTCCCAATGCCAGCCCCTGAACCCGCCACACCAACGCTGGCTGCCCCAGCACCAATCAACTTGGCTGCCGTGTCAATGTCCCGGGAGACAACACTGGTCGGGAACTCCCGTCTGGCCACCTGGAGTGGGAAGCTGCTGTAGGAAGGCTGTTTAGATGAATTCACTGGGCCGTTCAGGAAGGAGGCAGACACAGGCCTGGTTAGCCCCCTGGTACAACAGCGGATCAGAGCTGGAGACATGAGCAATGCCGCGGTGGTCTGCATGTTTTCAGTCGTTGGTAACTAACATGAATTGATAAGGCCATATCTAGATTGCCATCGCCTCTCCCAGCACTGGGGGGAAATACCCTCCACACTGCCCAGCCCACAACTCTGCCTATTGCTGGCTCCCGGCCCCAAGTCACCTGTACTCCCCCCTTTTCCTTTTTTTTTAGATAGGGTCTTTCTCTGTTGCCCAGGCTGGAGTGCAGTGGCACCATGATAGCTCACTGCAGCCTGGACCTCCTGGGCTCAGGCCATCCTCCCACCTCAGCCTCCAGAGTAGCTGGGACCACAGGTTTGCACCACCCTAGCTAGCTAATTTTTTAAATTTTTTTTTTTTTTTTTTTTTTTTTTTTGAGACAGGGATACCATCTGTAACTATCATGTGGCACCATGATGGCTCACTGCAGCATCCTGGGCTCAGGCCATCCCTCCCACCTCAGCCTCAGGTAGCTGGGACCACAGGTTTGCACCACCTATCTAGCTAATTTTTTTAAATTTTTTTTTTTTTTTTTTTTGAGACAGGTGCCATCTGTAGCTGGGTGCAGTGGCCTCTCCCGGCTCACTGTGGCCTCCGCCTCCCAGGCTTACGCCATTCCTGCCTCAGCCTCCCGAGTAGCTGGGACTACAGAAGCCACCACCGCCCGGCTAGTTTTTGTATTTTTTAGTAGAGGCCAGGGTTTCACCATGTTAGCCAGGATGGTCTCGATCTCCTGACCTGGTGATCTGCCCATCTCGGCCTCCCAAAGTGCTGGGATTACAGGCTTGAACTCTGCAGCCCGACTAATTTTTTAAATTTTTTGTAGAGATGGGGCTTTTTCCTTGGGAACTCTGGGTTCAAACAAATCCTCCTGCCTCGGCCTCCCAAAAGTGCTGGGATTATGGGTGTGAGCCACAGTGCTGACTCTAGTCTTTTGAAGCGATCCTTTGGGAGTGATCTGGGGGAAGTGCACAGAGCGACAGCCTCCTCAGAGTGTGGACTTACCTTGCCAGACACATGCAGACACCGCGCCGGAGCAAACCTGAACGAACCTGCCTGAACACCGCGGCTCACACATGGGTACACACAGACACATGCAGAACCAGATGCACAGGCGCTGCGGCTCACGCATAGGTACACACAGACACCGCGCCGAAAGAACTGCGCATGAGCAGACGCAGGGCTTTGCTCCACCGCAGCGGTGCTGCGCCGAACACATGGGAACCAGATACACCTGCGCTCACAAACCGGGTACCGCATGAACTGCACTGCGCCAGACTGCTGGGTACGTAGAGCGAACTACCCGCACAGACCTGCAGCTCACACACGGTGCGGATACACAGACTACCGCGCCCAGAACCAAGATGCATGCACACACACACACAGACACATGCAACGCACCAGGCACGTGCTCCCAGAGCAGGTTGTGAGGGCTGGCGAGATCAAGACTGAGTTTCCCCCAACCCACACCGCGGTGGTACTCGGATGGCGTGCGGGCAGCGCGGCCGGATGGCCCAGGGACCCCGCCTTAAAAACAAACTGCGCCGGATGCGATTCCAGCGAACCTACCGACCCAGGAGCCTGCACTGCAGTGTGCTGGGAGTCTGCCTGGTGGGGCTGTCCCTCCCCCCAGAGTTAGCTGTGGTCCTGGATGCTTGCTGACCCCAGGAGGGACAGGGCCCGAGGGCAGCAGCAGGCGGGGGGATGGGCACTGCAGCAGCTGCTGGCCGGGCCTCACACGTCTGGGAAGCCAGGAACCCTTGGGAACTAAACTTGGTCTTTAAATTGCATTAATTTAAAACAGGTCTTTGCATCACTGCGCAGGCTGGAGTGCAGTGGTGCAATCACAGCTCACTGCAGCCCTCGACGCCGGGGCTCAGCGATCACCTCAGCCTCTCCTGGTAGCTGGGACTATAGGTGTGCACCACCACGCACTGCTTTTTGGGAGGCGGGTCTAAGCTCTGTCCGGGCTGGAGTGCAGGGGCCGGATCGCCAGCTCGGCGCTCAGCCTCCCGGGTTTGCGCCCATTCTCCGCCTCCCGAGTAGCTGGGACTACAGGCGCCACGCCACCTCGCCAGGCTAGTTTTTTATTTTTTATTTTTTAGTAGAGACGGGATTTCACGTGTTAGCCAAGGATGGTCTCGATCTCTCGACCTCGTGGTCTGCCCATCTCCGGCCTCCCAAGGAATGCTGGGATTACAGGCTTGAGCCACCGCGTGACCCCGCTTTTTTTTCTTTTTTTTTTTTTGAGACAGAAGAGTGCACACTGCATGAGCTGGAATGCAGTGGCTGGATCTCAGCTCACTGCAAGCTCTGCCTCCCAGGTTTATGCCATTCTCCTGCCTCAGCCTCCCAAGTAGCTGGGACTACAGGCGCCCACTACCTCGCCCAGCCAGTTTTTTGTATTTTTTAGTAGAGACAGGGTTTCACCGTGTTAGCCAGAACGGTCTCGATCTCCGGACCTCATGATCCGCCCGTCTCGGCCTCCCAAAGCGCTAGGATTACAGGCTTGAGCCACCGCGCCCGGCCCCTATCTGGGTAATTTTTAAAACTTTTTTTTACAGATAGGGTCTCCCTGGGTTGCCCAGGCTGG
Organism: Papio anubis; assembly: GCF_008728515.1. Classification (NCBI taxonomy): domain Eukaryota; kingdom Metazoa; phylum Chordata; class Mammalia; order Primates; family Cercopithecidae; genus Papio; species Papio anubis. The sequence goes on along the minus strand of NC_044995.1, from coordinate 49,013,304 downwards.
TCTCAAACTCCCGAATGCAAACGATCCTCCTGCCTCGGCTTCCTGAGTAGTTAAGACTACAGGAACGCAGCACCACCCTGGCTAATTTTTAAAATTTGTTCTAAAGACGAGGTCTCACTATATTGCCCAGGCTTGTCTCAAACTCCTGGGCTCAAGTGATCCTCCCGCCTCAGCCTCCCAAAGTGCTGGGATTACAGGTGTGGGCCTCTGTGCCCGGCCTGAATTTGTTCTTAACTCATTCATGCTACATGAGTCACCAGGGCTGTCCCGTGTTCAAAGTTCCAGTAAGTCTTTGTACTCCTGTTGCAGGGTCAGGACAAGGTCCACCTCGCAGACTAGGGCTGTGGGGACAGTAAGCTCAGTCTCTGTGTTGCATAACCAATCACCACCCATGTGGTGGCTTCCAACACCATCCACTTAGTACATCACAGTTTTGGGAGGTCAGGAGTCTGGGAACAGCCAAGCCAAGGCCTCTGCTCAGGGTTCCCCCAGGGCTGCAGTCTGGGTGTTGGACGGGGCTGCGTCTCATCCGAAGCTCGGCCGGGGAAGGCTCCTCATCCAGCATTCCCTCAAGCTGTTGGGACCATTTGCCTCCCTGTGGTTGTAGGACCGGGGTCCCTGTTTCCTTGCTGGCTGTTGCCTGGGGGACACTCCCAGCTCCTAGGGGCCACGCTTGGGTCCTAGCTATGAGGCCCTTCTTGGGCCTTCTCACAATGCACTGCTCACTTCTTCATACCAGGAACCAGCAGGCGAGTGTCTTCCCATGACTCTGCTAAGCTAGAGTCTTCTGGCTGGGCGTGGTGGCTCACGCCTGTGATCCTAGCACTTTGGGAGTCTGAGGCAGGAGAATTGCTTCAAGCCAGAGGCAGAGGTTGCAGTGAGCCGAGATCATACCACTGCACTCCAGCCTGGGTGACAGAGCGAGGGAATAAATCTAAAAAGAAAACATAGAACATCCCTATATAAAATGTTACGGTGTTATTTTCCCTGTTTTTTTTTTTTTTTTTTAGAATGAAGTCTTGCTGTCACCCAGGTTGGAGTGCAATGGCATGATCACAGCTCACTGCAGCCTCGACCTCCCAGGCTCCAGATCCTCCCACCTCAGCCTGTCGAGGAGCTGCGGCCACAGGTACGTACCACCACGCCCGGCTAATTCTTTTGTAGAGACGGTGGTCTCACTGTTGCCCAGGCTGGTCTTGAACTCTTGGGCTCAAGCAATCCTCCCACCTCGGCCTCCCAAAGTGCTGAGATTACAGCCGTGAGCCACCACGCCGGGCCTCACGCTTGTCTTATTCAGCATTATGACATCATAGAGGGTGCTGATTCTTAGAGGTTTTGAGGGTCTGAGGGTTTTGAGGCTCAGAGATTTGCTGAGACTCAGGTAGACGTAGGCAGAACTGGGACCAATTCCCCATTAGAGCCGGGGACCCTCAGAGAACCCAATACGGGACCCAGGGGACCGAGGGCAGCCTGGTGCTGACTCCTTACTCGCCCTGCTCACTACTCTATTTTAGGAAGCGATTTGCGTTTTTCTATTTGATTGAATCTCTTCCTGAATGCTTGCTCCAATTCTTTGTGGAATGAGGCAGAATATAAATAAATCAACAGAAAACGGTGCTCCAGCCATGAGAGACTGCCCGTCTTGCAGGGCCGAAGGAATGCACAAGCAACGCCCGCTCAGGGTTAGGCTCAACGGCCGGTAGCCCCAGGTTCTCCTAACCAGGCCGGAGAAGCTGGGCAGAAAAGCACCTGTTTGCAGCTCCCGTTCAGCAGGATCTCTCCCGCTCAGCCCTGTGGACATCGGGGCTGGATCCTTCTCTCTGGGGTGGGGCCGTCCTGGACATCGCAGGGTGCTGAGCAGCGTCTCTGGCCTCCACCCACTCCCTGCCAGGAACCCCCCAACACCCCGAGACCAAGAATCATCAGCTTCCAAACGTTAACATGCCCAAGGAGGGAAACCATGCTAAAGGAATTTAGCTAAGGTCACAGAGCTGGGAAGGGGTGGATCGGGGCCTCAAACCCCTGGCTCCTGGCCCCCTAGGGGCCGAGCTGTGGGGATTTGGATCCCAGACTGACCCCCGGCATGGAAAACCACCAGCGTGGACCGGCGCCAGACCTGCTTGTCTGTCACTTGTCTGCGAGAGGCCAGGAAATGGCTGGGAGAGGGAGAGACGGTTAAACGAAAAAACATCCCAAGAATGCACATTGCTCGTCTCCGGCCCTGGCAGCCCGCCTCGCCGGTGCCTGCAGCAGAGGGTCCCGTGATTTTGGGCTCCGCCTCAGCATCTGCGGGATGAGTGCCACTGGGCGGGCAGGTCCAGACCTCGCCAAGGTCTGGACAGGGGTCACCCAGACACACCTGACTCGGACCATGTGGCTAAGTTTGTTTTGAAATGTCACTGCCCAGCGTAACAGAGCCGAGGCCACTCCCAGCGCGGCTGGCTCCCGTCCGGGTCTCTGTGTCCTGCAGCTCAGGGTGGCCGGGGCGGGCGGGAGGACAGGCACCTGGCACCCACCCAGACCTGCACCCTGGCCATCAGGCTGCCCCGGGAAGCCGGGCGGCCGGGAAGATAAATGGCAGAGTCAACAGGGCGGGTGCAGGAAAGGACGCTCCCTGTGCGTGCTTCTGAAGCCCTGAGCACACAGCCCTGTCGGTTGGGAATCGTTGAGTGTTTTCCTCTGAGATCTGCAAGTGTTTATGGTAACAAGAGGAGGGAGGAGGGCACAGGGACGGCCGCTGCTGGGCAGCAGCTCCACCTGCTGGTCACCTTCCTCGGGGACACACAAGGACAAGCTGCCGATCGAAGGGGTTTTGTCAGAAATGCGGGGAGCAGGGGACGCACCCCCATGGACAGGGGCTTTTCTGGTTGCCAAACATGCAGATGACAGACCTGACATCCCCATTTCCCAGGAACTCTGTGGATGGGTGTCCTGGGGCTGCCGTAAGAAAGTGCCACACATGGGGGGTTGGGAGGGGAGAACTTAAAACCACAGACATGGATCCTCTCCCAGTTCTGGAGGCTAGAAGTCCAAAATCACAGGGTCTGCAAGCCTGTGCTCCCTCCAGAGGCTCCCGGGGAGGACCCTTCCTGCCTCCTCCAGCTCTGGGCGTGCAGGTGTCTCTCGGCTTGTGTCCTCCTCCCGGGACACCCAGCCAGACTCCACTGGAACTTGAAAAAAAAAACCCGTTGCACCCCCCGCAGTGCCCGTCCCAGAGCACCCACTCAATAAACGCTGGAGGAACTCCCGGGGCAGGGGAATGCAGGTGTGCCCAGGGGTCACGACCTAAACACACAGCTGAGTGAGTCCTGCTGACCCCACCAGCCCCAGTCCTGGCCCCTGACATTGGTCCCGGCCTGGCCTGCTCACCCCTTCATGCTTTTCTGTCTAAGAGGCAGGGATAGGACGTGGCCCTGCTGCTCTCTGCCTGGTTCTATTTTTTTTTTTTTTTTGAGACTGAGTCTCACTCTGTTGCCCAGGCTAGAGTGCAGTGGTGCAATCTCCACTCATTGCAACCTCCACCTCTTGGGTTCAAGAGATTCTCCTGCCTCAGCCTCCCAAGTGGCTGGGACTACAGGCGTGCTCCACCATGCCCGGCTAATTTTTGTATTTTTAGTAGAGACAAGGTTTTGCCATGTTAGCCAGGCTGGTCTTGAACTCCTGACCTCAGGGGATCTGCCCACCTCAACCTCCCAAAGTGCTGGGATGAACCACCGTGCCCGGCTCTCTGCCTGGTTCTGTTTTATTTTATTTTAGAGACAAGGTCTTGCTGTTACCCAGGCTGGAGTGCAGTGGTGCAGTCACAGCTTACTGCAGCCTTGAACTCTTGGCCTCAAGGGATCCTCCCCTCTCAGCCTCCCAAGTAGCTGGGACTACAGTTGCCACCAAGCCCAGTTAATTTTTACTTTTTTTTTTTGAAACAGAGTCTCAGTCTGTCTCCCAGGCTGGAGTGCAGTGGCACAATCACGGCTCACTGCAACCTCTGCCTCCTGGGTTCAAGTGATTCTCCTTCCTCAGCCTCCCGAGTAGCTAGGATTACAGGTGCGTGCCACCATGCCTGGCTAATTTTTGTATTTTTAGTAGAGATGGGGTTTCACCATGTTGGCCAGGATGGTCTTGAACTCCTGATCCCAGACAACCCACCCGCCTCGGCCTCCCAGAGTGCTGGGATTATAGGCGTGAGCCACCGCGCCCGGCAATTTTTACATTTTTTAAGAGACAGAGTCTCACTATGTTGCCCAGGCTGGTCTTGAACTCCTGGGCTCAAGCGATCCTCCCACCTCAGCCTCCCAAAGTGCTGGGATTACCAGCGTGGGTCACTGTGCCCGGCCTCTGCCTGGTTGTTGAGGCAGAGACTGGTGTCTTCTTCCCTCGTCTTCCCCCCATATCAGGCCTCAAGAAAGACTTACATGAACCCTGTGGGAACATGCACTAGGACGTCCCTCACCAGAAGTGCCTTCGCTGCAGGCCCAGCCTGAAAGTGATTAATCTCTGCTTCCACCTCTCCCTTCCCCCAACAGTTTGTCTAAAAGTGCCTAGTGGCCTGGGTGACAGACTGACGAGGTGTCTCTCGGGTGGCCTGGAGCACCGGCTGTCAATTCCTTCACTTGCAAATTACCCAGGAGGGGTTAGCAGAGATACTGAGTTCCCAAACCACAGGGGGGTGAGAACAGGTCTGAGGCTGTGGGATGGGGACATGGGGGCCCCCTCCCTGGTCCCTGGTGTTGTTCACCAAGCACAGCAGCAAAACTGTGTCTGCAGCCAGGACACCTGCAGCCAAGCTCCTGGCTGCACTCCCAATGCCACTTCTGCAGGGGTTTGCCCCCCACCCTGCAGGGATGGGACACCTCCCCTTCTCCTCCCCTTCTCCACACCTCCCCTTCTGCACAGAGGGTGGGGACACTGTGACATGATCCTCAACAAGATGCCTGGCCAGGCCCCATTCACTCTGCATCACCCAACAGGTGTCGGAACAATGCATGAACCATGATACAGTCTAAGATGTAGGCTCTACTCAAGGCAGGCACAACTTTGTGGAATAAAATATCAAGGTTTCACAAGGTGACAAGTGGCCAGTTGCTCGAGTTGTGTTAGAGAAACAGAGAATGTCTGGGACGGGATGGGGAGGTGAGAACAGTTTGTGGAGGGTTTAGCATGCAGCCTGTGCCCTCTAACCCTCGCTTTAAGCCAGGATGCCAGCATCATCCTATGTCACCTACCACCCGTCTCTTGAAGTCATTGCCAAAGTGAAAAAGCAAAATGGAAATACTCTGACAAAGGGACGAGAGACAAAAAGCTGAGGTCCTTAATATATAAAGATCTCCAACAAATCAATAAAAGTGAACAAACCAGCTTCATAAATGTGGGATCCTGGATCAGATCATGGAACACAAAAGCACAGGGAAATGGAAAAAAGGATGAAATTTGAATCAGCCCTGTACTTAATATTGTAGCAAGGTTGATTTTTTTTAGTGGTGATAAATGTTCTGTAGTTATGGAAGATGTCAGCCAATGGGAAGCTGGATGAAAGGTGTAAGGGAACACTCTGTACTATTTTTGCACCTCTTCTGTAATTCACAAATTATCTCAAAATTTAAAAAATTGTTAAAAATGAACATAATCCACAAAAAGCATTATAAATGTTCATTATGAAAAATTTCAAGCTCTCCAGTAATAAAAAAGATTATAGATCATACAATGAGATGTTACTTTTAGCCTTTAAATGACAATTTTTTTTTTTGAGACAGGGTCTAGCTCTGTTGCCCAGGCTGAAGTGCAGTGGTATAATCATGCCTCACTGCAGCCTTGACTTCCTGGGGTCAAGGGATCCCCCTACCTCCACCTTCCAAGTAGCTGGGACTGCAGGTGCATGCCACCATGGCTGGCTAATTGTTAATTTTTTTTTTTTTTTTGAGACGGAGTCTTGCTCTGTCACCCAGGCTGGAGTGCAGTGACGTAATCTTGGCTCACTGCAACCTCCACCTGCCAGGTTCAAGTGATTATCCTGCCTCAGCTTCCTGAGTAGCTAGGACTGCAGGTGCGAGCCACCACACCCAGCTATTTTTTGTAGTTTTAGTAGAGATGGGGTTTCACCATGCTGGCCAGGATGGTCTCAATCTCTTGACCTCAGGTGATCTGCCCACCTCGGTCTCCCAAAGTGCTGGAATTATAGGCGTGAGCCACCACGCCCAGCCAAATTGTTAAATGTTTTTGTAGAGATAGGGTCTTGCTATGTTGCCCAGGTTGGTCTCAAACTCCTGGGCTCAAGCAGTCCTCCTGCCTCAGCCTCCCAAAGTGCTGATAATACAGGCATGAACCACTACACCTGGTCCAACTGGTAAGTATTTTTTTAAAATAGATAATATCCAGGGATGGTCAAGGTGTGATAAATCATGGACTAGCACACAGTGGGTGGAGGACATTGGAATAACTGTTCTTGTAAGCAAGTCTCCCTCTGGAAAACTGTCCTAAGGATATGCTCATAGGATTGTGCAGAGGTGCACACACAAGCACTTTACCTGAAGCATTATTATGGATAAAGGTAAACAAATAATAAACAACTCAGATGCCTTGCTTGAGCCCAGGAGTTCCAGGCTGCAGTGAGCCCTGATGGCGGTACTGTACTCCTATTTAATTTAGGAGATTAGTTCAGTAATCTATGGTACAACCATAAGATAAAACACTTAACATTCACTAAAAAGGATGTTGCAAATCTGTATTTGAAAATGTGGAAAGATTCCCATAATATATTGCTAAATTAAAAAAAAAAACAAATTAAAGAAGAGTATCAACAGTATGATTCTATTATTATTCGGAAAAGTCCCTACATGTGTGGGTGTAGCGCACATTTTTTAACAGTACATGTTTGGAAGAACTAAAAGTCATCAGGACAGGATGGAGAAGAGGTTGGCTCCAGGATTGGGACAGAAAAAATATTATATCTCTGGAGCATCTTTTTGTGCCAGAAAGTAAGGAAACTCAAAGAACTATGGCAATGTATCAGAAGGACACAGAGTGAGTGTGGCTGGGTGCCAGTGGTTCATGCTTATAATCCTACCACTTTGGGAGGCTGAAGTGGGAGGATGGTTTAAGGTCAGGAGCTCAAGACCAGCCTGGGCAACATAGGGAGACCGTATCTCTGCAAAGAATTAAAAAAATAATAAAAAAAAAATAGCGGTGGCACGTGACTGTAGTTCCAGCTACTTGGGAGGCTGAGGTGGGAGGATTGCTAGAGACCAGAAGTTTGAGGCTGCAGTAAGCTGTGATTGCATCACTGTACTCCAGTCTAGGTGACAGGCAAGACCTTGTCTACAAAAAAAAAAAAAAAAAAAAAAAAATTAGCCAGGCATGGTGGTGTGTCCCAGCTATTTGGGAGGCTGAGGAGGGAGGATCACTTGAGCCCAGGAGGTCGAGGCTGCAGTGAGGCCTGATTGCACCACTGCACTCCAGCCTGGGTGACAGGGCAGACCCTGCCTCAAATAAAGAAAAAGAGAGAGGGACGGAAGGAAAGGGGAAAGAAGGAAAGAAAGGAGGGAAGGAAGGGCCTTGTTCTTCGAAAATGTCCACCAAGATCTTTAGGGTTAACGGGGCATGATATCTCCAGCTTGATTTCAAATGACTGGAAATAAATTAATATGCATACATGTATAACTACATGCATATAATTCTGTGTATATATAACTGCATAACGATATATCTAGTATATATGCCATATAAGTAACTATCTTTCTGTGTATATATAGATATATACACACATATCCACCTGCAATTTATACATAAATACATAGACACACATAAATGTGTATACACACGCACGGTAAACGATGGAGTGAGAGAACAATAAAATAAAAAATAGGGCAAGTGTAAACAGTTGGTATATTTGAGTATAAAGAATATATGGCCGGGCGCGGTGGCTCACGCCTGTAATCCCAGCACTTTGGGAGGCCGAGGCGGGCGGATCACAAGGTCAGGAGATCGAGACTACGGTGAAACCCCGTCTCTACTAAAAATACAAAAAATTAGCTGGGCGCGGTGGCGGGCGCCTGTAGTCCCAGCTACTCAGGAGGCTGAGGCAGGAGAATGGCGTGAACCCGGGAGACGGAGCTTGCAGTGAGCCGAGATCGCGCCACTGCACTCCAGCCTGGGCGACAGCATGAGACTCCGTCTCAAAAAAAAAAAAAAAAAAAAAAAGAATATATGAAGTGAGTGCATCTAATTCTTGCAACTTCTCAGTAAGTTCGAAACGATGTTGAAAACAGCCCGTTAGAAACAGGCAGCCTGGAAGAGATTTTAATAGTCTTCATCCCCAGATTGGGATTACCAGGGGAACTTTTCCTTTTGAAAACAAAATGGAGACATCATTCACATACCATAAAATTCACCCTCATAAAGTGTAAAATTCACTTGTTTTTTTTTTAATTTTGTTATTTTCTTTTGAGACAGAGTCTTGCCCTGTCACCCAGACTGGAACATAATGGCGTGATCTCGGCTCACTGCCACCTCTGCCTCCCAGGTTCAAGCGATTCTCCTGCATCAGCCTCCTGAGTAGCTGGGATTACAGGCACCCGCCACCATGCCCGGCTATTTTTTGTATTTTTAGTAGAGACGGGGTTTCACCATGTTGGCCAGGCTGGTCTCGAACCCCTGACCTCGTGATCTGCCTGCTTTGGCCTCCCAAAGTGCTGGGACGACAGGCGTGAACCACTGCACCCAGCCAAAATTCACTGATTTTTCAGTATCCCTTTTTCTTTAAACCTCTGTGTGTTTTCTGAAAAATTTTTTTAGCAACAAGCCAGTGTTACTTTTGTAAACGTCAAGTTGTACTGTTTAGATGATGAAAAACAGACCTCTCACCCCTTTTGTGGACTGTGGAACCAGGGCTAGCTCAGTACAGTCTTGCAGCCGTCATGATGAGGTGAGATCGGGGAGGACTAAGAGCTCCCACCTTCCACTGCCCCACCCTCCAGCTTTGCCCACTCCAGCCCAAGCTGTGTGGCAAGACCCATTGTTGGTGCAGGTGCTGGGGGCTGGCGGCTGCTGGCATTCCCACCTTCCAGAGTTACTTTCACAGTCCCTGATGAGTTTCCCATACTGCTCAGCAGGCCCATAAATTCAAAGCAAGGGCCGCAAATGGGGAACCTGGGATGGCACGTCTGGCTCGGGGAGCTGGGAACCAGTGGGGCCAGACAAGCTGCTGGTGACCTCGGTGCCCCAAGAGCTCAGCTGAGGCTGAAAGGGAAGGATAGGGAGGGAAGGACACTCGCAGACTCTGGAAATGAGTGCAAATTCCAGCCCTGACATTTGACAGCCAAGGGCTCAAGTGAAAAAGGAGGTAGAATGTACACACACATGCACGCAGGCATCCCTCACTCAATGGGAACTCAGAGTGAATATCGTGTGTAGATCCAGTAGAATGTCACCTTGGGCCGGGCGCGGTGGCTCACACCTGTAATCCCAGCACTTGGGGAGGCCGAGGCGGGTGGATCACTTGAGCTCAGGAGTTCGAGACCAACCTGGCCAATATGGCAAAACCCCGACTCTACTAAAAATACAAAAATTAGCCGGGCATGGTGGCAGGTGCCTGTAGTCCCAGCTACTCAGGAGGTTGAGGCAGGAGAATCGCTTGAGCCCGGGAGGTGGAGGTTGCAGTGAGCAGAGATCGTGCCATTGCACTCCAGCCTCCAGCCTGGGTGACAGGGTGAGACTCCATCTCAAAAAAAAAAAAGGTCACTTTGAAATCATAATGACAGTGGAGAATCCTGGCATCCACTACCATGCCAGGTGATCAAACTCATCAGCAGTAAGTCATGTGGCTACCGTGTGCCCTTGACAGGATGTGATGAGAAGGCCCTCGCATCTGAGGTTTTTCTCCCCAAAACTCAACACTCCAGTCTGACCATGAGAAAAACACTGGACGAATCCAATCGAGGTACAGCCTACAAAACACCTGACCAGACCTCCTCAAGACTGTTCAAGGCATCAGAAACAAGAACGCCTGAGAAACTGTCTCAGCCCTGAGGAGCCAGAGAAACAGAATGATTTCTTAGGATGGCTGGACAGGTGGATGGGCTGGTGGACAGATGGATGGGTGGGTGGGTGTGTGACTGGGTAGATGGGGGGGTGGGTGGATGGATGGGTAGATGAGCCTATGGGTGGATGGGTGAATGGGTGGATGGGTGGGTGGAAGGATGGATGAGTGGATGTATGGCTGGCTGACTGGCTGGCTGGCTGGATGGATAGATGGATGGATGGGTAGGTGGGTGGATGGATGGATAGATGGATGGATGACTAGGTGGGTTGGTGGTTGGGTGGATGGATGGGTAGGTGGGTGGATGGATGGATGGATGGATAGGTGGATGGATGGATGGATGGATAAATGAATGTGTGGGTAGATGGTTGGATGAATGGACAAATAGATGATGGATGGATAGATGGATGGGTGATTGATGGGTGAGTGAATGTATGGATGGTGGATTGCTGGGTGGTTGGATGATTGCATGGATGGCTGGATGAATGGTGGATGCATAGATGCATGGATGGATGGTGTGGATGGATGGATGGATGGATGGATGGATGGATGGATGGATGGATGAAGTGGATGGATACCTGGGTAGATGGCTGAATGAATGGATGGATGGATGGTGGGTGGGTGGATGGGTGGATGGACGGATGGATGGGTGGATAAGAGGATGGATGCCTGGGCGAATGGCTGGATGAATACTGGATAGAATGGCTGGATGGAGGATGGGTGGCTACAGACAGATAAGTTAAAGGTAGATGTCAGATGAAATAGTTATAGATGCACACACTCACCTTTATGTATACATGCATGTACACACATATATTCCCACACACATCTTCCATACAAATGCAGATATTTTCAAGCATGTATTTCCTAGGACTTTCCTGAATTTAAGTTTTCCGAGACATCCCAATGCAAGCTTCCTCCCTCGCCCCTTCCTCTCTGTCCACAGACGCCCAGTCACGAAATTCTGCCAATCTGGCTTCCACAAGGGCGGCCGGTTATTGACTTCTCTTTACCACTCTCACCCCCGACAGGCAGTGTCTTGCCGGCATCCTTAGGTGTCAGGAGGGGCTCTCCTGCTTTGGATCTGGCCCTTCCATGTCCTCACCACATGGCTGCCATCTTTCTGATGCATAAGCCTAACCCCCTAAGTCCATGACATAATCCTGGCTTTTCCCCCTGGACCGTGTGGACCCAGGGGCTGATGGTTCTCTGGGGTGGGGCTGTCCTGGGCACTGCAGGGTGCTGAACAGCATCCCTGGCCTCCCTCGACTTCATAACAGGAGTACCCCCCTCCAAGTTGTGACAACCACAGATGTCCCCAGATGTCGCCCAGTGTCCCCCAGGAGCCAGGGTCAGCCCCAGGTGAGGACCCCTGGGTTGGAGGTTTCCCCACGGAGAGTTGCGGCGGCAAGAAGATACCAGGAGGATGTGACCTGCACGGAATCACCAGAGCCTCCCTGAACATTTGACTCCAGGGTCTATGCCTGGACAGAACCATTCCCAGATGCAGACCCAGGGGCCTCTCCTGCCCCTCCGACCTCACCTGCGTGCCCTGCATTGCTTCCTCTGCCGGGGAGGCTCACCCACGCTCTCAGGTCCTGGGCGGAAGGACAGAGGGCTCCCCGGGCACAACGTCTTCTGATGAGAATCACAGCTGCTGAGAGGCAGCTGCAGGGGGCTGGGAAAGTTCCGGGGACCCAAGGGAGCTGTGAGATCTAGCGCCTGGGATGGCAGAGGCTCCGGCCAGTGAGGACAACAGTGTGGGGGTCGGTACGCAGGCGGTCACCTTGTAACAGCCACAAACGGGCTGCAAACGGGAGGCACGCCTGGGCTGCTGAGTCACCCGGGCCTCACGCAGTTCGCAAAAAGCTGTAACTCGAGGCAACATCACACCGACCGTGGAAGCGTGGAAGGGAGGCGGACGCTGTCTCAGCCTCCAGGAGCTCTGGGTGGGCATCTGATTAACGTTCATGACCCCGGGATGCCAAACATACGGAGTAGCCTCTGTGACTGGCCACGCAACCCACGGACGCTTTCTCAGTAGAGGCTTCTCCCAGGCCCTGTGGACGCCGGGGCCAATCTTTCTCCTGGGTGAGGCCGTCCTGGGCACTGCTGGGTGCTGAACAGCAATCCTGGTCTCCACCCTCTCCACGCCGGGGGCACCCCCAGTCATGACAACCACAGATGTCCCAGACGTCGCCCAGCGTACCCCTGAGGACAGAATCTATCCCCCGGTGAGACCCCCTGGGTTAGGGGATTCCTCGGATCCCCGAGAGACTCTGCATCCCATGATCCTCTGCTCCACTGAGGTCCCAGGAGGCTGCACACATGGAAATCCACACCCTGAGTGGGGAGGGAGAGAGGAGGTGAATCCCAGGAGCTGGGGGTCCCCCTGGTTTACACGCTCTGCCCCATCGGGAACTTACTCTGTTGTCGAGTGTGAGCAGGGAGCAGATTCAATATTTTTCCCATAATGAACACAGGTCTCTCCCTCTCTGCACTCTGGACACTGAGGCTGGATCGTCCTCTGGGGTGGGGCTGCCGTGGGCACTGCAGGGTGCTGAGCAGTGTCCCTGGCCTCCACTCACTCCACGCCAGGGGCACCCCCAGTCATGACAACCACAAATGTCCCCAGACATCGCCCAGCGTCCCCTGGGGCAGGATCACCTGGCTGAGAACCACTGCTAGGTGACTGTTACCCTCACCACGCCCCGTGAATAGGGTCGCTGCCAGGGTTAGACACAGTAGGAGCTGAGGCTGCGGGAGGCTGGTGACCCCTGGGCAGAAGGAGGGAGGGCATGAGGGTTGATGCCTGGCTCTGGGCTCAGACAGATACAAGATGATTAGTCAGTAAAGCACCAGAGAGCAGGGACGATCTGACCAGGGTCCGGCTAGTTCCTCTCTGGGGTGAGCGCTTTTCTTCCCAGAGAATTCAGAGGTGCTTAGATGTTGAGGAAGGTTTGTTTTGTTTTTTGTTTGTTTTTGGAGACAGTGTCTCACTCTGTCACCCAGGCTGGAGTGCAGTGGTGCGATCTTGGTTCACTGCAGCCTTGACCTCCCAGGCTCAAGCCTCCTCCCATCTCAGCCTCCCGAGGAGCTGGGACGACAGGCGCGCATCCCCGCGCCCGGCTAATTTTTGTATTTTTAGTAGAGATGGGGTCTCTCCATGTGGCCCAGGCTTGAACTCTAGGGCTCAAGCGGTCCTCCCGCCTCGGCCTCCCAAAGTGCTGGGATTACAGGCGTGAGCCCCCGCGCCCGGCCCTGGCTGGAGGATTTGAATTCCTCCAGGCAGAGGAATTAGAAACCATTTAAAGGGAAAATACAGAAAGTCTTGACTTAGCCTGGAGAGGACCAAGAAGTGGATTTAGAAGTGGCTTTAGAACATGGAGAAGGATGTTTAGACAGTATAGAGGTTGACGAAGTGAGTTGGGATATAATTAACCCAGAAACTCATTTTTTTCCCTTTTTTTTTTTTTGCAAGACAGGGTCTCACTCTGTTGCCCAGGCTAGAGTGCAGCGGTGCGATCATAGCTCGCTGCAGCCTTAACCTCCTGGGCTCAATTGATCCTCCTGCTTCAGCCTCCTGAGTAGCTGGGACTACAGGCACGTGCCACCACATCGGGCTAATTTTTGTGTTTTGTATTTTTTTGTGGAGACAGGGAGTTGGGATTACAGATGGGAGCCACCACGCTCAGCCCACATGATCATCTTAACAAATGCAGACAAAATTCAACACCCTTCATGACAAAAACACTCAACAAATTCGGAACACAAGAATATTCCCTCTACCCAATTAGAGGCATGCACAAAACACCCACAGCTACCACGATACTCATTGGTGAGAAACTGAGTGCTTTTCCCCTAAGCCAAGAACAAAGCAGGGAGCCATGGCTCACGCCTGTAATCCCAGGGCTTTGGGAGGCCAAGGAGGGAGGATGGCTTGAGCCCAGGAGTTCAAGATCAGCCTGGGCAAGATGGTGAGCCTCCATCTGTACAAAAAAAAAAAAAAAAATTAGCCGGGCATGGTGGTGCTCACCTGTAGTCCCAGCTCCTCAGGAGGCTGAGGCAGGAGGATAGCTGGAGCCTGGGAGTTTGAGGTTGTAGTGAGCCAGGATCACACCACTGCACTCTAGTTGTCCAGTCTGGGCAAAAGAGCAAGATCCTGTCTCAAAAAATTAAAAATAAGTCAAGGCCAGGCTTGGTGGCTCATGCCTGTCATCCCAGCACTTTGGGAGCCCAAGGCAGGAGGATTGCTTGAGTCCAGGAGTTCAAAATCCTATCTCTGCAAAAAGTTAAAAAATTAGCCAGGCATAGTGGTACACGCCTATAGTCCCAGCTGCTTGGGAGGCTGAGGTGGAAGGATCACTTGAGCCTAGGAGTTTGAGGCTGCAGTGAGCTGTGATCGTGCCACTGCACTCCAGCCTGAGTGACAGAGTGAGATCCTGTCTGTTAAAAAAAAAAAAAAAATTTAAGGCTGAGTGCAGTGGCTCAAGCCTGTAATCTCAGCACTTTGGGAGGCTGAGGTGGATGGATCACTTGAGGTCAGGAGTTCAAGACCAGCGTGGTGAAACCCCATCTCTACTAAGTATACAAAAATCAGTCGGGCGTGGTGGCACACGCCTGTAATTCCAGCTACTCGGGAGGCTGAGGCAGGAGAATCACTTGAACCTAGGAGGCGGAGGTTGCAATGAGCTGAGATCGCGCCACTGCACTCCAGTCTGGGTGACACAGCAAGACTCTCATCTCAAGAAAAGAAAGAAAAGAAAAGAAAGGAAGGAAGGAAGGAGAAAGAGAAAGAAAGAAAGAAAGAGAGAGAGAAAGAAAGAAAGAGAGAGAAAGGAAGGAAGGAAGGAAGGAGAAAAAGAAAGAAAGAAGAAAGAAGGAAGGAGAAAGAAAGAAGAAAGAAGGAAGGAGAAAGAAAGAAAAGAAAGAAAGAAAAAGAAGGAAGGAAGGAGAAAGAAAGAAAGAAAGAAAGAAAGAAAGAAAGAAAGAAAGAAAGAAAGAAAGAAAGAAAGAAAGAGAGAGAGAGAAAAGGGGAACAAGACAAGGGTGGCCACGCTCACTCTTTCTATTCAGTATCATTACTGCAAATTCAAGCCAGTGCAACTGGGCACGAAAAGGAAAGAAAAAGCATCCAGATTGGAGCGAGAGAAGAAAAACCATCTCTCTATTTGCAAACAGCCTGCTCTGGTGTAAAAGGTCCCTGGGTACAATTTGTGCAGCAGAAATACGGCACTTCACAGGCTGCTTAGAAACCCAGCAAGTCTCTTGAGCACAAACTATTTTCCTAAGCTTGGTGGGGGCGTGAGAGGGTGGCCGGGGACTGGTGACAATGTTGTTTGTGCACTCGGAGAGTCCGGCTGAATTGCAACCGGCCTTTACATCCTAATCAGCTCCCTGGGGACAATCTGAAAGTCATCGGATTAAAAAGTCACACTGAGATAAACCATCACGACGCGGTTCTCTGCAAAGCCACAGGTAGTAAACAGACCTTAACGCACGTCATGAGGTTTGTTTTTCTTTTAAAAGTCAACAGCTGGTGAATCGCACAGGGCCGGGCAGGGCGGTCAAAGGGCCTGTTCCCCAGGCTGGGAAAAAAGCAGGAGCCCAGGGCGGCAGCAGCTGGACGCCGGCCCCGCGGAACTTTCTCCCGTCAGTCAGGGGCCGTATTTCTTAGCCATCCTCCTCTGACCTTCATTTCAAACCCTTTGCTGACGCATCTAACCTTGGCCCGCTCCGTGGGAACTCCAGACTCAGGGTGACCAACCTGACCTGGGTTGCCTGGGGTTGCCCTGGTGGGAGGGCTCCAAGTCCTCGGACCCAGCAAACCTGGGCTTGCTGATCACACCGCAGACCCCGTCAGGTGGCCATCTTTCTGGGGAAACCGGCTTCCTTTCCTCCCCGACTCCCTTGCTTTGTCTCGGTGGTGGCACCTGTCTTCCCAGATGTTCAGGGATGACATCAGCCGTCCCTTGCTGGCCCTGGTGCTAGTTGACTCCCGGGTCTTGAGTCTCCCTCTGTGGCCCAGGCTGGAGTGCAGTGGCACGACCTCGGCTCACCACAACCTCCCGCTTCCAGGTTCAATCGATTCTCCTGCCTCAGCTTCCCGAGTAGCTGGGATTACAGGCATGTGCCACCAGGCCCGGCTAATTTTGTATTTTTAGTAGAGACGGGGTTTCTCCATGTTGGTCGGGCTGGTCTCGAACTCCTGACCTCAGGTGATCCACCCACCTCGGCCTCTCAAGGTGCTGGGATTCCAGCCATGAGCCACCACGCCCGGCTGTCTCTTTTCTTTCTTCTAAGATGGAGTATCCCTCTGTGGCCCAGGCTGGAGTGCAGGGGTGGGATCTCAGCTCACTGCAACCTCCACTTTCTGGGTTCAAGCGATTCTCCTGCCTCAGCCTCCTGAGTAGCTGGGATTACAGGTGCACAACACCACGCCCAGCATTTTTTCTTTTCTTTTTTTTTTTTTTTTTTTTTTTAGCAGAGACAGTGTTTCACTATGTTGAACAGGCTGGTCTTGAACTCCTGACCTCAAGTGATCCTCCCACCTCGGCCTCCCTAAGTGCTGGGATCACAGGCATGAGCCACGTGCCTGGCCTCCCAGGTCTCATTTCTTGTAGATCTCGGAGTCTTCCACGTGCCTCTGGATCTTCCTGTGTGGTCCCCTCCTCCCATGTCAGATGATGGGAACAGTAAGGAAATAATGCCTTGGTTTTAGCTCCTTTAGGCCCTGCACGTAGGGGGCTGTACTAAGTCTAGCAGCATTTAAAACCTCACTGCATACACACTACAACATGATGAACTCCCAAAAATCACACTCAGCGAGAGAAGCCAGACAAAACGCCACACAGTGTGTAATCCCATTGACACGAAATGTTCAGAACAGGCCAGTCTCACTCTGTCGCCCAGCCTGGAGTACAGCGACACGATCTTGGCTCACTGCAACCTCCACCTCCCGGGTTCAAGCGATTCTCCCGCCTCAGCCTCCTGAGTAGCTTGAATTACAGATGTGCACCGCCACACTTGGCTACTTTTTGTATATGTAGTAGAGACAGAGTTTCACCATGTTGGCCAGGCTGGTCTCAAACTCCTGACCTCAAGTGATCCACCTGCCTCAGCCTCCGAAAGGGATTAGAGGTGTGTGAGCCACCGTGCCAGGCCTTTATAGCATATAATTTTATCTCAATAAAGCTGTTAGGAAATAAACTATAGGTAACAACATTATCAACAGGTTGGGCCTTTTATCCAGGTGGGTTTTTCGAATGAACCAGTTTTAAAAGTACCATTAAAAAACAAAATTACGGCCAGGTGCGGTGGCTCACGCCTGTAATCCCAGCACTTTGGGAGGCCGAGACGGGCGGATCACGGGGTCAGGAGATTGAGACCATCCTGGCTAACACGGCGAAACCCCGTCTCTACTAAAAATACAAAAATTAGCGGGTTGCGGTGGCGGGCGCCTGTAGTCCCAGCTACACGGGAGGCTGAGGCAGGAGAATGGCGTGAACCTAGGAGGCGGAGCTTGCAGTGAGTGGAGATCGCGCCACTGCATTCCAGCCTGGGCGACAGAGCGAGACTCCGTCTCAAAAAAAAAAAAAAAATTGTAAGAGGTAAGGAAAAAAATAGAACAGATAAAGAAAATGGGTCAGTCTTCCTTTTTTCTCTATCAGGCACATAACAATTTTCCATATTTTATAGATAAAACTGAGGCTTAGAAATGGTAGAACTGTGTGAATTCTATCTTGATAAAGCTGTCATGTATATCTATGTCTCTATATCTATTTATCCATCCACCCATCCATTCACTCATCCATCCATACATCCACTCGTCTGTCCATCTATCCATCCTCCATCCATCCATCCATCCATCTGCTCATTCATCCATCCACCCATCCGTTCACTCATCCATCAGCATCCATCCATCCATCCATCCATCCATCCATCCATCCATCCATCTATACATCCATACATCCACCCATCTGTCCATCCACCCATCCATTCATCCATCCATCCATCCATCCACTTATTCATCCATTCACCCATCCATCCACCCACCCAATCAACCATCTATCCATCCACCCAACCAACCATCCATCCATCTGCTGCCTTGTAATCTAAATCACTTTCATTCATCTTATCCAATTCCACTCTATCCATTCCATTTCCATCCATCATCCATTCATCTAATTCACCCATCCATCCATTTATCCATCCATTCATCCATCCATCCAACCATCCATTTACTAATCCATCCATCCATCCATCCACCCACCCACCCATCCACCCACATATATACAAATTAGAAATGGTCGAATTGCAACTAGAGTTCAAGACTTGCAAATCCTGGTGCAATAAATATTATTCTTTCTCATTTTTAAATGTTAATATCCATTTTGTTTTTCAAAGTTGAGCGTGATATAAGTATGTTGTTCCTTGGATTCCTGATGCTCTCAGTAACCTAGCAACTCAGCACCTCACGGAGAACCAGAAGAACCTCTCGCGCAGAAGGTTTGGCTTGCAAACAAGCCATTCCACACTGGAAGGCTGTGTGAACCGATGATGTGGAGGAATAATCATCCCTCCTTGCTGTTTCTTATGAGATCTGTAAGGCATACTCCCACTTGCCAATACTATTTGCCAACATACTACTCCGCCTCCTCTCTGTTTCCTCTCTTGTAAGATGGCAACAACGCATGCAGGATTATTTCCGTCCCTTTCTTTAAAACGTCTGGTATTTTAAAGATTTTCTAGTATGTCATTGTTTTTGTAATTTGAAAATAAAAGGTTATTTTTTTTTAAAGGGAGACATTATAGGGGACTGAGTGTGTGGCCTTGAGTTTGTCTGTTTCCAAACTCCCTGTTGAGGCTGTTCAACCAAAGAACCAATGTTGGGGGAAAGTCTATCCCAAGGCTCTAGCCCAAAGGAAACTCTCTTCTACACTGGGTGTGTTAGGATGCAGGAGAGCCACAAAGTCAATAAAAAAGGCACATAACAAACTGGAAGAAAATAGTAATATGTAGCATATGTAACAAAGTGCTAGTGCTTGTCATATGTAAAGAGCACCTACAAATCAATAAGAAAATAGTCATATGTAGCATGTATAACAAAGTGTTAGTGCTTGTCATATGTAAAGAGCACCTACAAATCAATAAGAAAAAACTCAATAGCCAAATAGAAGATATACAGAGGTACTTAGTGCAAAGATACTAACAATAAGGAAAGAAAGGAATAGGTGACTGATTTCACTGATGGCCAAATAATTGAATATTATAACATGAAAGAGACACTAATTTCACATAACTGGCGGGCAAAACTTTTAATTTTAGTTGATAATCATTATGGCAAGGTTGTGGGGGAACTGGCATTTTCACTCACTGTTGACAGGAGTTCAAGTTGCTATAAACTTTGTGGAAGGTTATTTGTCAATGATTAACAGAATTGTAAATGCCAGTATCTTCTAAAGCTGCATTTCTGCTTTTAGGAATTTACCTCCTGAGATATTTAGACAAGGTCAAAAGCTATGTATACCATGATGTTTCTGCTGCAACATTATTTGGACGTAAAAAAAAAAAAAAACGTAAAGATCAGTAATGTGTTCTTCAAGTCACTCTGGCATATCCATACACAAGAATGCACTAACTAGAAAGAATGAAGCTGACTAACCACACTGACAAAAAATGGCAATCAAAAACAACTCTTAACATTTTTAAAAGGCTGAAAAGTAGAGTCGCTACATTAAAAAAAAAATGCTCCTTCTATCAGAGCATTTTGATTTCTAGCAACGCGGCAGAAAACATCACTTCAAATCTCTCCTCCTATAAAACCCAGGCAAGACTGGATGAAAGAAATGAACAAAGGCCAGGAGCAGTGGCTCACGCCTGTAATCCCAGCATTTTGGGAGACTGAGGCAGGAAGATCGCTTGAGCCCAGGAGTTCATGACCAGCCTGGGCAACAAAGCAAGATCCCATCTCTACAAAAAATTTTTAAAAAGTATCCAGGTGTGCTGGTATGTGCCCATAGTCCTGGCTACTGAGGAGGCTGAGGCAGAAGGATTGCTTGAGCCCAGAGATCAAGGCTGCAGTGAGCTATGATCACATCACTTCACTCCAGCCTGGGTGACAGAGTAACAAGGAGAGGGGAGGGGAAGGGCAGGGAGGGGAGGGGAGTAAAAGGGAGGAGAGGGGAGGGGAGGGGAAGGAAGGAAGGAAGGAAAAAGGAAGGAAGAAAAAGAGAGGGATGGAGGAAGAAAGAAAGAGGAAGGAAGGAAGGAAAAGAAAAAAAAGAAAAAGAAAAAGAAAGAAAGAAAGAAAGAAAGAAAGAAAGAAAGAAAAGAAAGAAAGAAAGGAAGGAAGGAAGGAAGGAAGGAAAGAAAAAAGAAAAGAAAGAAAGGAAAGAAAGAAGAGAGAAAGGGAGGGAGGGAGGAAGGAAGGAAAGAAGGAAGGGAGTGGACATGTGGTTTGGGCATCCTAGTGAATGGAGTGGACAGGGTCAGGGGAGATGGACAAAGACTGGAGTGGAATATAAAATGAAGGGTGGAAGGAAGGAATGGAAGTGGTGGAATGCATGAACCCGGGAGGCGGAGCTTGGTAATGAGCTGAGATCCCGCCACTGCACTCCAGCCTGGGTGACAGAGCGAGACTCCATCTCAAAAAAAAAAGAAAGAAAGAAGGAAGGGAGAGAGAAAAAAGGAAAGAAGAAAAGGAAGGAAAGAAGGAAGGAAGGAAGGAAGGAAGGAAAAAAAAAGAAAATGAATACCCTTTCTAACCCACAGCTGAGGTCACAAAAAAGTAAGAAAATCCAGCACAGACTAAAAACTTCAAAGAGGACAGAGCCCTGGGTGGAGAGAAGAGGCCCGTGGCCACCCATGTTGAGGGTAGAGGCTTCTGGTCTTGGTCACTAACGGCCTGATTTTCTTCTTAATCTCTGCCTCTCTTAAAAATTTATAGTGGAAAATTCCTTTTTTTTTTTTTTAAACTTGCAATGTTTGTCTTTATTTTGTGCTTTATATTTTCAAACTGAAAAGAAATAGTATTGAGTCCATTTCTTTTTGTTTTTTAAAATATTCATTCTACGTATTTAGAAGCCTCCAAGCTGCTCTAACGATTTCAAAAGCATTGAGAGTAGGACCGGGCACGGCGGCTCACTCCTGTCATCCCAGCACTTTGGGAGGCTGAGGCGGGCGGATCACCTGAGGTCAGAAGTTCGAGACCAGCCTGGCCAACATGGCGAAACCCCGTCTCCACTAAAAATACAAAAATTAGCTGGGCGTGGTGGCAGGTGCCTGTAATCCCAGCTACCAGGGGTGCTGAGGCAGAAGAATCGCTTGAACCTGGGAGACGGAGGTTGCAGTGAGCTGAGATCGCGCCACCGCGCTCCAGCCTGGGAGACAGAGCAAGACTCCCTCTAAAAAAAAAAAAAAAAAAAAAAAATAGCATTGCGAGTACTTTTCCTGGGGTAGCACTTTTTTTTTTTTTTTCTGTAAACAATCCTTGGAGTTCTGTGGTCCATGCCATTTCCTTCTGTTTCAATGTTATGTATGTTTTGATTACTACTGTGATGTTTTAAGTTTTCTGAAGCAAGCTGAAAGGCAGGCAGAAAGATCTGATGCAAAATAAAAACAAAAACAAAAAAGTTTCTTACCTTCTTCACCCCAAACTTCTCAAATCTGGACTAAATACTATACTTTAAAACAAACATGTGGTGCATCTGAAGGCGAGGACAGTTTATTTCTCTGCTTTTCTATTACACAAGTTGTTTACAACAACTGCAAATTAAGGCCGGGCACAGTGGCTCGCGCCTGTAATCCCAGCACTTTGGGAAGCCAAGACAGGCAGATCACCTGAGGTCAGGAGTTCAGGACCAGCCTGGCCAACATGGAGAAACCCCATCTCTACTTAAAATACAAAAAACTTAGGTGAGCGTGGTGGTAGGCGCCTATAGTCCCAACTACTAGGGAGGCTGAGACAGGAGAATCGCTTGAACCTGGGAGGCAGAGGTTGCAGTGAGCCCAGATCGCACCATTGCACTCCAGCCTAGACAACAGAATGAGACTCCCTCTCAAAAAAAAAAAAAAAAAAGACGCCGGGCATGGTGGTTCAAGCCTGTAATCCCAGCACTTTGGGAGGCCGAGATGGGCGGATCATGAGGTCAGGAGATCGAGACCATGCTGGCTAACACGGTGAAACCCTGTCTCTACTAAAAATACAAAAAAACTAGCCGGGCGAGGTGGCGGGTGGCTGTAGTCCCAGCTACTCGGGAGGCTGAGGCAGGAGAATGGCGTGAACCTGGGAGGTGGAGCTTGCAGTGAGATGAGATCCAGCCACTGCACTCCAGCCTGGGTGACAGAGCGAGACTCCGTCTCACAAAAAAGAAAGAAAAGAAAAGAAAAGAAAAAAGAAGGCCGGGCGCGGTGGCTCAAGCCTGTAATCCCAGCACTTTGGGAGGCCGAGGCGGGTGGATCACGAGGTCATGAGATCGAGACCATCCGGGCTAACATGGTGAAACCCCGTCTCTACTAAAAATACAAAAAACTAGCCGGGCGTGGTGGCGGGCGCCTGTAGTCCCAGCTACTCGGAGGCTGAGGCAGGAGAATGGCGTGAACCTGGGAGGCGGAGCTTGC
>NC_044995.1:48986996-48990556 GCF_008728515.1 Papio anubis | reverse complement strand
AAGAAAGAAAGAGAGAGAGAGAAAAGGGGAACAAGACAAGGGTGGCCACGCTCACTCTTTCTATTCAGTATCATTACTGCAAATTCAAGCCAGTGCAACTGGGCACGAAAAGGAAAGAAAAAGCATCCAGATTGGAGCGAGAGAAGAAAAACCATCTCTCTATTTGCAAACAGCCTGCTCTGGTGTAAAAGGTCCCTGGGTACAATTTGTGCAGCAGAAATACGGCACTTCACAGGCTGCTTAGAAACCCAGCAAGTCTCTTGAGCACAAACTATTTTCCTAAGCTTGGTGGGGGCGTGAGAGGGTGGCCGGGGACTGGTGACAATGTTGTTTGTGCACTCGGAGAGTCCGGCTGAATTGCAACCGGCCTTTACATCCTAATCAGCTCCCTGGGGACAATCTGAAAGTCATCGGATTAAAAAGTCACACTGAGATAAACCATCACGACGCGGTTCTCTGCAAAGCCACAGGTAGTAAACAGACCTTAACGCACGTCATGAGGTTTGTTTTTCTTTTAAAAGTCAACAGCTGGTGAATCGCACAGGGCCGGGCAGGGCGGTCAAAGGGCCTGTTCCCCAGGCTGGGAAAAAAGCAGGAGCCCAGGGCGGCAGCAGCTGGACGCCGGCCCCGCGGAACTTTCTCCCGTCAGTCAGGGGCCGTATTTCTTAGCCATCCTCCTCTGACCTTCATTTCAAACCCTTTGCTGACGCATCTAACCTTGGCCCGCTCCGTGGGAACTCCAGACTCAGGGTGACCAACCTGACCTGGGTTGCCTGGGGTTGCCCTGGTGGGAGGGCTCCAAGTCCTCGGACCCAGCAAACCTGGGCTTGCTGATCACACCGCAGACCCCGTCAGGTGGCCATCTTTCTGGGGAAACCGGCTTCCTTTCCTCCCCGACTCCCTTGCTTTGTCTCGGTGGTGGCACCTGTCTTCCCAGATGTTCAGGGATGACATCAGCCGTCCCTTGCTGGCCCTGGTGCTAGTTGACTCCCGGGTCTTGAGTCTCCCTCTGTGGCCCAGGCTGGAGTGCAGTGGCACGACCTCGGCTCACCACAACCTCCCGCTTCCAGGTTCAATCGATTCTCCTGCCTCAGCTTCCCGAGTAGCTGGGATTACAGGCATGTGCCACCAGGCCCGGCTAATTTTGTATTTTTAGTAGAGACGGGGTTTCTCCATGTTGGTCGGGCTGGTCTCGAACTCCTGACCTCAGGTGATCCACCCACCTCGGCCTCTCAAGGTGCTGGGATTCCAGCCATGAGCCACCACGCCCGGCTGTCTCTTTTCTTTCTTCTAAGATGGAGTATCCCTCTGTGGCCCAGGCTGGAGTGCAGGGGTGGGATCTCAGCTCACTGCAACCTCCACTTTCTGGGTTCAAGCGATTCTCCTGCCTCAGCCTCCTGAGTAGCTGGGATTACAGGTGCACAACACCACGCCCAGCATTTTTTCTTTTCTTTTTTTTTTTTTTTTTTTTTTTAGCAGAGACAGTGTTTCACTATGTTGAACAGGCTGGTCTTGAACTCCTGACCTCAAGTGATCCTCCCACCTCGGCCTCCCTAAGTGCTGGGATCACAGGCATGAGCCACGTGCCTGGCCTCCCAGGTCTCATTTCTTGTAGATCTCGGAGTCTTCCACGTGCCTCTGGATCTTCCTGTGTGGTCCCCTCCTCCCATGTCAGATGATGGGAACAGTAAGGAAATAATGCCTTGGTTTTAGCTCCTTTAGGCCCTGCACGTAGGGGGCTGTACTAAGTCTAGCAGCATTTAAAACCTCACTGCATACACACTACAACATGATGAACTCCCAAAAATCACACTCAGCGAGAGAAGCCAGACAAAACGCCACACAGTGTGTAATCCCATTGACACGAAATGTTCAGAACAGGCCAGTCTCACTCTGTCGCCCAGCCTGGAGTACAGCGACACGATCTTGGCTCACTGCAACCTCCACCTCCCGGGTTCAAGCGATTCTCCCGCCTCAGCCTCCTGAGTAGCTTGAATTACAGATGTGCACCGCCACACTTGGCTACTTTTTGTATATGTAGTAGAGACAGAGTTTCACCATGTTGGCCAGGCTGGTCTCAAACTCCTGACCTCAAGTGATCCACCTGCCTCAGCCTCCGAAAGGGATTAGAGGTGTGTGAGCCACCGTGCCAGGCCTTTATAGCATATAATTTTATCTCAATAAAGCTGTTAGGAAATAAACTATAGGTAACAACATTATCAACAGGTTGGGCCTTTTATCCAGGTGGGTTTTTCGAATGAACCAGTTTTAAAAGTACCATTAAAAAACAAAATTACGGCCAGGTGCGGTGGCTCACGCCTGTAATCCCAGCACTTTGGGAGGCCGAGACGGGCGGATCACGGGGTCAGGAGATTGAGACCATCCTGGCTAACACGGCGAAACCCCGTCTCTACTAAAAATACAAAAATTAGCGGGTTGAGGTGGCGGGCGCCTGTAGTCCCAGCTA
This sequence comes from Papio anubis, assembly GCF_008728515.1. Lineage (NCBI taxonomy): Eukaryota > Metazoa > Chordata > Mammalia > Primates > Cercopithecidae > Papio > Papio anubis. The sequence goes on along the minus strand of NC_044995.1, from coordinate 48,988,089 downwards.
CACGGGAGGCTGAGGCAGGAGAATGGCGTGAACCTAGGAGGCGGAGCTTGCAGTGAGTGGAGATCGCGCCACTGCATTCCAGCCTGGGCGACAGAGCGAGACTCCGTCTCAAAAAAAAAAAAAAAATTGTAAGAGGTAAGGAAAAAAATAGAACAGATAAAGAAAATGGGTCAGTCTTCCTTTTTTCTCTATCAGGCACATAACAATTTTCCATATTTTATAGATAAAACTGAGGCTTAGAAATGGTAGAACTGTGTGAATTCTATCTTGATAAAGCTGTCATGTATATCTATGTCTCTATATCTATTTATCCATCCACCCATCCATTCACTCATCCATCCATACATCCACTCGTCTGTCCATCTATCCATCCATCCATCCATCCATCTGCTCATTCATCCATCCACCCATCCGTTCACTCATCCATCCATCCATCCATCCATCCATCCATCCATCCATCCATCCATCTTATCTATCTTATCTATACATTCATATATTTTACCATTCGTCTATCTTACTCATCTATTCATCTTATCCATTCATCTATCTACTTATTCTATCTTATTCACCCATCTATCCATCACCTACCTACTCAACTATCTATCTTATCATCTACCTAAATTCAACTATCCATCCATCTGCCTAACTAACTACTATTCATCCATCTTACCTACTCTATCTTATTCCAATTTTATCCATCTTATCTAATTTTACCTAATTTTATTCATCTATTTATCTATCTTATCTATCTATCCATCCAACCATCCATTTACTAATCCACCAACTCATCCATCCACCCACCCACCCATCCACCCACATATATACAAATTAGAAATGGTCGAATTGCAACTAGAGTTCAAGACTTGCAAATCCTGGTGCAATAAATATTATTCTTTCTCATTTTTAAATGTTAATATCCATTTTGTTTTTCAAAGTTGAGTGTGATATAAGTATGTTGTTCCTTGGATTCCTGATGCTCTCAGTAACCTAGCAACTCAGCACCTCACGAGAACCAGAAGAACTCTCACAAGAGGTTGCTTCAGCTTGTAAACGCTTCGGGCAATACGTAACTGAACGTAGAAGTAATAATGAA
>NC_044995.1:48828148-48986701 GCF_008728515.1 Papio anubis | reverse complement strand
ATAAACATCAGAGGTTCCAAGTCAGAAGGGTTCTTCAATAAGAAAAACTCAATAATAAAATAGAAGATACTTCCAGAAGTACTTAGTGCAGTACCTGCTGTAGGAAAGAAAGAATGGGTGACTGATTTTACTGATAGCCAAATAGTGAATATTATATAACATGAAGAACACTAATTTCACATAACTGGCGGGCAAAACTTTTAATTTTAGTTGATAATCATTATAGCGGAATTTGTGGGGGAACTAGCATTTTCCTCTGTTGACAGTTCAAGTTGCTATAAACTTTGTGGGAAGGTTATTTTGTCAATGATTAATGAATTGTAAATGCCAGTATCTTCTAAAGCGCATTTCTGCTTTTAGGAATTTAATTCTCCGAGATATTTAGACAAGCAGTCAAAAGCTGCATACCATGATGTTTCTGCTGCAACATTATTTGGATCGAAAAAAAAAAACGGAAGATCAGTAATGGCTCTTCAAGTCACCTGGCATATCCATACACAAGAATGCACTCAACTAGAAAGAATGAAGCTGACTAACCACACTGACAAAAATGCACCAAAACAACTCTAACATTTTTAAAAGGTTGAAAAGTAGAGTCGCTATTACTAAAAAAAAAAAAAAAAATGCTCCTTCTATCAGAGCATTTTGATTTCTAGCAACGCCGCAGAAAATATCACTCAAATCTCTCCTCCTATAAACCCAGGGCAAGACTGATGAAAGAAATGAACAAAGGCTAGAGCAGTGCTCACTGTAATCCCAGCATTTTGGGAGACGGCAGGATCGCTTTGAGCCCAGAGTTCATGAGACCAGCCTGGGCAACAAAGCAAGATCCCATCTCATTGTAAAAAATTTTAAAAAGTATCCAGGTAAAAGTTTGGTATGTGCCCATAGTCCCATATTACTGAGGGAGGCTGAGGCAGAAGGATTGCTTGATTCAGAGGATCAAGGCTGCAAGTGAGCTTGAGATCACATCACTGACTCCAGCCTGGGCGGACAGAGTAACAAGGAGGAGGGGAGGGAAGGGCAGGAGGGGAGGGGAGTAAAAGGGAGGAGGAGGGAGGGAGGGGAAGGAAGGAAGGAAGGAAAAGGAAGGAAGAAAAAGAGGGATGGAGGAAGAAAGAAAAGAGGAAGGGGAAGGAAGGAGGGAAGAAAAAGAAAGAAAGAAAGAAAGAAAGAAAAGAAAGAAAGAAAGAAAGAAAGAAAGAAAGAAAGAAAGAAAAGAAAGAAAAGAAAGGTGAAGGAAGGAAGGAAGGAAGGAAAAAGAAAAAGAAAGAAAGAAAGGAAGAGAGGAGGGAGGGAGGAAGGAAGGAAAGAAGGAAGGGAGGCCGGGCGCGGTGGCTCAAGCCTGTAATCCCAGCACTTTGGGAGGCCGGTGACGCATGGATCACGAGGTCAGGAGATCGAGACATCCTACACGGAACCCCATCTCTACTAAAATACAAAAACTAGCCGGGCGCAGGTGGCGGCGCCCAGGTCCCAGCTACTCGAAGTTTGAGAAAGAATCGGCATGAACCCGGGAGGCTTGGTAATGAGCTGGATCCCGCCCCACTGCACTCCAGCCTGGTGACAGAGCTTAGACTCCATCTCAAAAAAAAAAAAAAGAAAAGAAAGAAAGGAAGGGAGAGAAAAGGAAGAAGAAAAAGGAAGGAAGAAGGAAGAAGGTGCCGAAGGAAGGAAAAAAAAGAAATGAATACCCTTTCTAACCACAGCTGGAGTCACAAAAAAGCAGTGTCCAGCACAGACTGTGCCCCAAAGAGGACAGAGCCCCGGGTGGAGAGAAGAGGCCTGTGGCCACCCATGCTAGAGGGTAGAGGCTTCCTCTGTCTTATCACCAATCTGGCCTGATTTTCTTAATCTCTACTCTCTTAAAATCTCCTGAGTAGTGGAAAATTTCTTTTTTTTTTTAAACTTGGCAATGTTTGTCTTATTTTGTGCTTTTAATGTTCTTCAAACTGAAAGAAAGTTGAGTCCATTTCTTTTTTGTTTTTAAAAATATTCATTCTAATGCATTTAGAAAAGCCTAAGCTGCTCTAACGATTTCAAAAGCATTGAGAGTAGGATCACCTATGCTCACTCCTGTCATCCCAGCACTTTGGGAGGCTGAGGCGGCGGATCTGAGGTCAGAAGTTCGGCAGACCAGCCTGGCCAACATGCATGCAAACCCCGCCTCACCAAAATAAAACAGCTGGGCCGGGTGGTGTTTCCAATCCCAGCTACCAGGGGTGCTGAGGCAGAAGAATCACAAACCTGGGAGACGGAGGTTGCAGGAGCTGAGATCAGCCAATCACAGCCCCTCCAGCCTCCAAGGGAGACACAGAGCAAGACTCCCTCTAAAAAAAAAAAAAAAAAAAAAAAAATATATCATGTAGTACTTTTCCTGGGGTAGCATCTTTTTTTTTTCTGTAAACAATCCTTGAGTTCTGTGGTCCATGCCATTTCTTCTGTTTCCAATGTTATGTATGTTTTGATTACCACTGTGATGTTTAAGTTTCTGGAAGCTAAGCTGAAAGGCAGGCAGAAAGATCTGATGCAAAATAAAACAAAACAAAAAGTTTACCTTCTTCACCCAAACTTCTCAACTGGACTACAATACTATACTTTAAAACAAACATGTGGTGCATCTGAAGGGAGACAGTTTATTTCTCTGTTTCTTTTCTATTACACACAAGTTGTTTACAACACCCAAATTAGTGCTTTTGCACAGTGGCTCGTGACCTGTAATCCCAGCACTTTGGGAAGCCAAGACAGGCAGATCACCTGAGGTCAGAGTTCAGGGACCAGCCTGGCCAACATGGGAGAAACCCCATCTCTACTTAAAATACACACAAAAACTTAGGTGAGCGTAGAGCCTATAGTCCCAACTGGCTACTAGGAGGCTGAGACAGGAGAATCATGAACCTGGGAGGCAAGTGAGGGGTTGCAGGAGCCCAGATCGCATTCATTGCACTCCAGCCTAGACAACAGAATGGAAATTCCCTCTAAAAGACGCCGGGCATGGTGGTTCAAGCCTGTAATCCCAGCACTTTGGGAGGCCGAGCGGGCTGATCAAGGGAGGTCAGGAGATCGAGACACCATGCTGGAGCTAACACGGGGAAACCCTGCCCCTATCACTAAAAATGTCCAGCCGGGTTTTAGGTGGCGGGTGGCCCAGCTACTCGGGAGGCTGAGGCAGGAGAATGCATGGAACCTGGGAGGTGGAGCTTGGAGATGAGATCCAGCCACTGCACCCAGCCTTGGGTGACAGTGAGCAAAGACCCCGCCTCCCACAAAAAAAAAAGAAAGAAAAGAAAAGAAAAGAAAAAAGAAGGCCAAGGTGGTTCTGCCTGTAATCCCAGCACTTTGGGAGGCCGAGTGGAGATCACGAGGGTCATGAGATTCCCAGACTATCCGGGCCATGATGAAACCTGCCTCACTTTAAAATACAAAACTAGTCATGCATGGTTTTGTAGTCCCATTACCTCGGAGTCGGAGGCAGGAGGAACATGGAACCTGAGGTGCTTGAGGACTCACGACCCAGCCTGGGTGAAAGATCTGCCCAAAAAAAAAAAAAAAAAGAAAAAGAAAAGAAAGAAAAGAAAAAGAAAGGGAAGGGAGGGGAAGGAAGGAAGGAATGGTGGAAGGAAGGGAAGGGAAGGAAGGAAGGAAGGAAGGGAAGGAAGGAAGGAAGGAAGGAAGGAAGGAAGGAAGGAAGGAAGGAAGGAAGAAAGAAAGAGGAAGGAGGGCGGAGGGAGACCTGGGGTGCTAAAAATTACATATAGTGGAAAATTTCAAACACAGCCTGAAGTACCCAGACCAGGACGAGGTCTCTCTGAGCACCAACGCCTCCTGCAACGGGAATTAACATTCTGCCCTTCTTCTGTTCTCACTTCCTCTCTCCAGCTTTGCACGGGTATTTCACCGCAGACATCATATGACTTTCCCTGTAGACCCTTCAGAACGTTCTCTAATCATGGGAGCCTTCTCATTTCCCAACACAGAACCATCCAATCAAATTAACAGTGTGTTGTTACCATCTTGCTACATGATTATCACCAATAATTTCCTGTTACCAATAACCAGGCTGTAACCCGTTGTCTGTGACTATCTCACAAATGTCCTTTTATGGCTCGGCGTGATGGCTCATGTTTGTAATCCCAGCCCTTCGGGAGGTTGAGGTAAGCTGATTGCTTCAGGACAGGAGTTTGAGACCAGCCTGGGCGACATACCAAGACCTTATCTCTACCAAAAAAAAAATACAAAAAAATTAGCTGGGCATGGTGGCACGTGCCTGTAGTCCCAGTTATTTGAGAGGATGAGGCGTGAGGATCGCTTGGGCCCAGGCGATCAAGGTTGCAGTGAACCACGATGGCACCACTGCACTCCAGCCTGGGCGCAGAGTCTCGCTCTCGTACGATCTCGGCTCACTGCAAGCTCTGCCACCCGGGTTCAAGCGATTCTATTGCCTCAGCCTCCTGAGTAGCTGGGACTACAGGCACCCGTCAACATGCCTGGTTAATTTTTGTATTTTTAGTAGAGACGGGGTTTCATCATGTTGGTCAGGCTGGTCTTGAACTCCTAACCTCAGGTGATTGATCCACACACCTCAGCCTCCCAAAGTGCTGGGATTACAGGTGTGAGCCACTGTACCCAGCTGAAAAGAAATTAAATTTAAGGGCCGAGTGCGGTAATCCTAGCAGTTTGGAAGGCCGAGGCGGGTGGATTGCCTGAGCTCAGGAGTTTGAGACCAGCCTGGGCAACAAAGCAAAATTCCATCTCTAGTAAAAATACAAAAAATTAGCCAGGCATGGTGGTGGGCGCCTGTAATCCTAGCTATTTGGGAGACTGAAGGAGGAGAATGGCGTGAACCCGGGAGGCGGAGGTTGCAGTGAGCCGAGATCGCACCACTGCACTCCAGCCTGGGCGACAGAGTGAGACTCTGTCTCAAAAAAAAAAAAAAATTAAATGTAAAAAGGTAAAAAGCAGCTCAGGACCCTTAATTTACAAAGCGCTCCATATTGCCGTACGTATCTATGTGAGTGTGCATGCACAGGAAATGTCTAGAAAGTTTCAGTGGTTAGACGGGAATGACCATGACAACTGTCTAAGCAGCACCTGTGTAGTACTTAGTCATCTCAGGCCCTCCACGCGGTTCTGTTCATCAACGACCGGATCCCGTGCTCACGGCGACTCTACAGTACGTGGGTGAGGCCGAGAGGCCGAGGCGGACGGATCACCTGAGTTCAGGAGTTTGAGACCAGCCTGACCAGGAGTTTGAGACGAACCTGACCAACATGGAGAGACTCCATCTCTACTAAAAATACAAAAATTAGCCGGGTGCGGTGGTGCATGCCTGTAATCCCAGCTACTCAGGAGGCTGAGGCAGGAGAATCGCTTGAACCTAGGAGGCGGAGGTTGCAGTGAGCTGAGATCACGCCACTGCACTCCAGCCTGGGCGACAGAGTGAGAGTCTGTCTCAAAAAATTAAAAAATAGTGGGCAGGCCCAGTGCAGGGCTCACACCTGCAATCCTAGCACTTTGAAAGGCTGAGGCAGGAGAATCACTTGAGCCCAGGAGTTTCAGACCAGCCTGGGTAACATAGTGAGACCCCATCTCTACTAAAATTAAACAAAAATTAGGCAAGTGTGGTGGTATCCACCTGTAGTCCCAGCTACGCAGGAGGTTGAGGTGGGAGGATGGCTTGAGTCCAGGAGGTTGAGGCTGTAGTGAGCCATGATTACGCCCCTGCACTCCAGCCTGGTTGACAAAGGGAGACCCTGTCTCGAAAAAAAAAAAAGAAAAAGAAAAAAAAGAAGTGGGCAAATATCTACCCCAGTTGTTCTCCTTTCACGTTCTGCACTGATGGTCGGTTCCCACCCACCCCACACCGTTAACAGCGGTTAATTCTGGGGAATGAGATTTGTGATGAAGATTTCTCCATTCTCACTCCTGTGGTACGAGACTTCTTTACAAAAACATTCTCGGCCGGGAGCGGTGGCTCAAGCCTGTAATCCCAGCACTTTGGGAGGCCGAGACGGGCGGATCACGAGGTCAGGAGATCGAGACCATCCTGGCTAACACAGTGAAACCCCGTCTCTACTAAAAATACAAAAACTAGCCGGGCGAGGTGGCAGGCGCCTGTAGTCCCAGCTACTCGGGAGGCTGAGGCAGGAGAATGGCGTGAACCCTGGAGGTGGAGCTTGCAGTGAGCTGAGATCCGGCCACTGCACTCCAGCCTGGGTGACAGAGCGAGACTCCGTTTCAAAAAAAAAAAAAAAAAAAAAAAAACATTCTCAACAGGGCGAAAATCAATTCTTGGGGAGGTGAAAACAAATTTTACTTTTTAATGCATTAAGCCCAGAAAACAGAACATAAACAGATACACAGTATATCCAAGATATTGAAATTTCACGGGTATAGGCCGGGCTCGGTGGCTCACACCTGTAATCCCAGCACTTTCAGAGGCAGAGGTGGGAAGATCACTTGAGGCCAGGAGTGCAAGATCAGCCTGGACAACACAGCAAGACCCAATCTCTAGAAAGAATAAAAATTTAAAAATTATCTAGGCATGGTGGTGTGCACCTGTAGTCCCAGCTTTGGTGGCTGAGGCGGGAGGATTGCTTGAGCCTGGAGTTGGAGGCTGCAGGGAGCTGCGATGGCTACTGAACTCCAGCTTGAGTGACAGAGCAAGAAGATCCTGTCTCTAAGATAAAAACAAACAAAAACTCCATTACATAATAATGCTACTTGGGGCCGGGCGCAATGGCTCACGCCTGTAATCCCAACACTGTGGGAGGCCGAGGTGGGCGGATCGCCTAAGGTCAGGAGTTTGAGACCAGCCTGACCAACATGGTGAACCCCGTCTCTACTAAAAGTGCAAAAATTAGCCGGGCACGGTGGTGTGCACCTGTAATCCCAGCTACTCGGGAGGCTGAGGCAGGAGAATCACTGGAACCCGGGAAGTGGAGGTTGCAGTAAGCCGAGATCACGCCACTGCACTCCAGCCTGGGGGACAAGAGCAAAACTCTGTCTCAATAATAACAATAAAAATAATAATGCTACTTGGACACCTTTGGTCAAAAGAATTAGACATTGGATGCATCTAAAAATCTCTTGCCACCGTTATCCTTTCTAAGGAGCCATTAGGTAAAGGTTGTCTAAAAATAAGGTGGTCACGGAAAACGAAAGCTTACAAAACACCGACTGCTGTAATCACGTTTTCAGGTGAAAGAAATGGAAACTGATCTAACTTCCAGCTCACCTCAAGCTGGAAAGAAGGCTAGTTTCTAGAAGCATCTCCAAAAACGGAAAGTGAAGTTTCTAGCACACAGTTCCACCGAGGGCCGATGATGAAGAGGGAGAGAGGCGGGCAGGAGGGGAAGCGGGTGCCCCACGCTCCACTGGAAAAAGCCAGTGTCACCAGGCTCTGCTATTTGCTTGCGGGAGGGATGCCCGGGGTGGGGGCGGAAGGGGGGGTGTGCTGTTGGTCGCTGGCTGCAGACACCACGTGGTGCTTTGTGAGCTGATCACAGCCCCGGCCTGCCTGCTTTGCTGTCCTGGGCTGACCTCCGAGAGCACCGCACTTTCCCCTCGCTGACTCGGTGAACGTCTGTCTGCTTGAACATCTCGAAGACCTGAGGTTTCCATTCCAGCAGAATAAATACTATGAGGGCCCACCCCTCCCTCCTCCCAGCTGAGGCTGGATGAATCCAAATAAACCCAGCCGGTGGGGAAGAGCATTTCCAGGACTTCGGAGGGAGGAAGCGCCGCCCATCTAAGTGGGTTTCCACGAGGTGGAGGTGCGGACCCGGGGGACCCTGGGGCAGCCCTGCCGTGCAGCTGCGTCACTCCTCCTGCCTGATGTCACAGGAGCTGGGGGAGTTTGGGCATTACATGAAGCTGTCAAGTTATCGTGGCAGCCCAGCTGTGGTTTGTGACATCAGAGTTCAGACACAGCCTAAAGGCAACATCAAAGACGGTGCATGAAAACCGGGGGTTAGGCGGGCCTGTAATCCCAGCACTTTGGGAGGCTGAGGCAGGTGGATCACCTGAGGTCAGGAGTTCAAGACCAGCCTGGGCAACACGGCGAAACCCTGTCTCTACTAAAAATACAAAAATTAGCCGGGCGTGGTGGTGTGGTCTGTGATCCCAGCCACTCAGGAGGCTGAGGCAGGAGAATCGCTTGAGACCTGGAGGCGGAGGTTGCAGTGAGCCGAGATCGCACCACTGCACTCCAGCCTGGAAGACAGAGCAAGACTCCGTCTCAAAAAAAAAAAAAAAAAAAAATTAGATTGTGGTAATGGTTACACAACTCTGGATATTCTAAAAACCACTGAATTGTGCACTTAAAAAAGTGAATTCTAAATGGCATGTAAAAATCTTAATAAAGCTGTCATACAAAATAAATATACATAAATATGATGCCAAAAATATATACATAAACATGGTGGTAAAAAATTATTAAGTCCCTTAGACAGTTGTGTTTATGTAGATTTTAGCTATACTCCTGTTAAAAGTTAACATAACCCCATTAAATATTTTTTAAACCATATATTTTATGCTAGGAGGACGACATGTTTAAGTGAAAAGTAACTATTTTTTAAAAAAAAACATTGAGGGGGAATAGTGGCATTGTTTTACATTTTTGCAAATTTCTTTCATGTCTGGCTTAATAGAAGACAGCTGGATTCTCATATAAGCCGCTGCATTCAATCCACTGTGATATCAAACGTCATGCAACCTCTGAAAACTCCGCCATCTGTGTGGGAGAGACTGAGAGGAAGAAGACCCAGAGTATCCTGGCATTCTTTTTTTTTTTTTGAGATGGAGTCTCGTTCTGTCACCCAGGCTGGAGTGCAGTGGCGCAATCTTGGCTCACTACAGCCTCCGCCTCCCGGGTTCAAGTTATTCTCCTGCCTCAACCTCCCGAGTAGCTGGGATTACAGGCACCACCACCACACCTGGCTAATTTTTTTTTTTTTTTTTTTAAATTTTTAGTAGAGACGGGGTTTCCCCATGTTGGCCAGGCTGGTCCCGAACTCCTGAGCTCAGGTGATCCGCCCGCCTTGACCTCTCAAAGTGCTGGGATTACAGGTGTGTGCTACCGCACCCGGCTGCTATCTTAGCAGTATTGACCCGGTGGTCCCCCGCCAAAAGGGTCTCAGAGACCAACCCCTGGATGTCCCTGAACCACACTTTGAGAACCCCATTACACATGTATTCCCTTCACTTTAGAGAAGAGAAAATGAGATCCAAGATGGTAATAAACCTGCCCAAGTCCTCAGAGCTGAAAAGCACGGCTGAAGGAGAATAAAAAAGCGAAACATAAACCAGGTCTGGTGGTGCGTGCCTGTGGTCCCAGCTACTCGGGAGGCTGATCGCTTGAGCCCAGGAGTTTGAGGCTACAGTGAGCTAGGATCGCGCCACTGCACTCCAGCCTAGGTGACAAGGAGACAACCCCCCACCATCTCCAAAAACAAATAATTCCTTATTTAAACAATAGAACAGGGGAAGGTTTGCTTGACTCCAAAGCTGTGTTCTTTTCATCCATTTGAGTTCCATCCAGATGGCCCAGGGTACAGCTGGGAAGCCTGTTGTCCCTAAAAACCATGGGGCACAAGTAGGTAAACCCCAGAGTAGGTAACTCCTCAATTCACTATCTGACTGGTCTCGAGTTACCAGGCCGTGTGTTTCCCTAGCCATGTGGACTCGGTCCTGCCACGACATGGTTCATGCCTATTGCAGATACACGCGCATGCTTGCAATCTATGTGTCCGTCTCCCCTGCTCTACAACGGCCTTCCTGGGAACAAGGACTGGGCGCTATTTTGGCTCCCTGTCTCCGTCGTTTGGCGGCAGGAAAAGAGAGGTGCCTGAAGAAAGGGTAACCGAGTAATGCAATCCCCCAATGTCAGATTTTTACTGAGGAAAAGAAAGGCAGTGAAGGCCGGGCCTGGCGGCTCACGTCTGTAATCCCAAACATGTTGGGAGGCCGGGGCAGGAGGATCCCTTGAGCCCAGGAGTTGGAGACCAGCCCGAGCAACATGGCGAGACCCTGTCTCTACAAAAAAAATTTTTAAAATTAGCCAGGAGTGGTGGTGTGAGCCTGTAGTCCCCGCTACTCGGGAGGCTGTAGCAGGAGGCTCACTTAAGGAGGCTGAGGTTGCAGTGAGTTATGATTTCATCACTGCACCCCAGCCTAGGCCACAGAGTAAGACTCTGTCTCAAAAAGAAGAAAAGGACAGGGGAGGGCAGTGGAGGAGAGGGGAAGAGAGGAGATGAGAGGGGAGGAGAGGAGAGGAGAGCAGTGGAATCCCAGATGATCTTTCCAGAATCTGGAAGCAGCACTTTGGAGGTACCCTGGGGAAGAAAGCCTGCTAGGATCTGGAGAAGAAGCACTAGAAACTGGGCGCAGTGGCTCATGCCTGTAATCCCAGGAGTTTGGGAGGCCGAGATGGGTGGATCACCTGAGGTGGGGAGTACAAGACCAGCCTGGCCAACATGGTGAAACCCCATCTCTACTAAAAATGCAAAAATTAGCCAGGCGTGGTGGTGCACGCCTGTAATCCCAGCTACTCGGGAGGCCGAGACAGAAGAATCACTTGAACCTGGGAGGCAGAGGTTGCAGCGAGCGGAGATCGCACCACTGCACTCCAGCCTGGGCGACAGAGCGAGACTCTGTCTCAAAACAACAACAACAAAAAGAAGCACTCGGGACTGGGCGGTGGGCTGCGTCCTCTGCAGGCCCTGGCTCCCCTGTACCCACCCCCTCCTGCATACTTTTTTTTTTTTTTTTTGAGACGGAGTCTCACTCTGTCGCCCAGGCTGGAGTGCCGTGGCCGGATCTCAGCTCACTGCAAGCTCCGTCTCCCGGGTTCACGCCATTCTCCTGCCTCAGCCTCCCGAGTAGCCAGGACTACAGGCGCCCGCCACCACGCCCGGCTAGTTTTTTTTGTATTTTTTAGTAGAGACGGTGTTTCACCATGTTGGCCAGGATGGTCTCGATCTCCTGACCTCGTGATCCGCCCGTCTCGGCCTCCCAAAGTGCTGGGATTACAGGCTTGAGCCACCGCGCCCGGCCCCCTCCTGTACGCTTTCAAACAGATACAGCACTTCCTTCAGGGCGGTGGGGAGGAGCTGTCAGCAGACAGGCATGCAGGAGCAGCAGGTTCTGCAGGCCCCTCCCGAGCCTGCAGGAAAATGCAGGCAGATCTGCGGCCTCCCTCGCACAGGCACAGGTGGACAGACGGGCAGCAGGGATCCCCGGCCGGGCCCCGGAGCACGAGTCACTGCACAGTCATCACAGCCTGTGCTACCTTCCGTGGCGTTCTGGGGAATCTAAATCAATCCCATACGCTGGACGGCAAGCCAGGAGCAGAAGCCAATCTCGGGCTGGGCAGAGGGCCACCTGGCCCTCCCCGCACCACCACCCCTCCCTTTTCCTTCAATCAGAATTGCCTTTTATAGGCAGGTTGATCGTTAACAGCTGGAAGGGGGTCAAAGGCGTAGAGGAGGAAGCACCAGAAATGCAGGGTGCAGGAGGAGAGGCTAGATGAAAGCTGGACTCAAAACTCTGGGCTCCGGGGCAGGTGCTCAGGTCAGGAAAGCCGAGAGAGGGGGCCAGGGCCAGGGGCCTTGCAAGGGTGGAAGGGTGGGCCCAGGTCGGACATTGTGGAAAACGCTTCCTTAGGTAGACGCATCTGGGGCTCACTGCTTTGTGAGGGAAGGTGCACTGCCCACCCCTTTCTCTCTCTTTGCCTCCCTCCCTTCCTTCTCTTTCTTTCTTCTGTTATTTTATTTTTTTTGAGACAGAGTCTCGCTCTGTCACCCAAGCTGGAGTGCAGTGGCGCGATCTCAGCTCACTGCAAGCTCCGCCTCCCGGGTTCAAGCCATTATCCTGCCTCAGCCTCCCGAGTAGCTGGGACTACAGGCGCCCGCCACCTCGCCCGGCTCATTTTTTGTATTTTTAGTAAAGACGGGGTTTCACTGTGTTTGCCAGGATGGTCTCGACCCCCTGACCTCGTGATCCGCCCGCCTCGGCCTCCCAAAGTGTTGGGATTACAGGCGTGAGCCACCGTGCCCGGCCTCTTTCTTTCTTCTTTCTTTCCTTTCTTTTTCTTTCTTTCTTTCTCTCTCTTTCTCCACCCGCCCCCGTCTTTCTTTCTTTTATTATTATTATTTTTTGTAGACAGAGTTTTGCTCTTGTTGCCCAGGCTGGAGCACAATGGCTCAGCCTCACCTCACTGGAATCTCCACCTCTTGGGTTCCAGCGATTCTCCTGCCTCAGCCTCCCGAGTAGCTGGGATTACAGGTGCACACCACCACGTCTGGCTAATTTTTGTATTTTTAGAGACGGGGTTTCACCACGTTGGCCAGGCTGGTCTCTAATGCCTGACCTCAAGTGATCCAGCCGCCTAGGCCTCCCAATGTGCTGGGATTACAGGCATAAGCCACTGCACTTGGCCTCTTTCTTTCTTTTAGGAGGCAAGGTCTTGCTCTGTTGCCCAGGTTGAAGTGCAATGGTGCCATCATAGCTCACTTCAGCCTTGACCTCTTGGGCTCATGCCATCCTCCTACCTCTGCCTCCCAAGCAGCTGGGACGACAGATACTAAGCCTGACACTAAGCCCGGCCATATTTTGTTTTTTTTTCTTTTTGTAGAGACGGGGTCTTGCTGTGTTGCCCAGGCTGGTCTCGACCTCTTGGGCTCAAGCAATCCTCCCATCTTGGCCTCCCAACGTGTTGGGATTACAGGCGTGAGCCACTATGCTGGGCTGCCCACCCTTCTCTTCTTCTTAATTAATAATTGTTATTATTATTTTGGGACAGGATCTGGCTCTGTCACCCAGGCTGGAGTGCAGTGGCGCAATCACAGATCACTGCAGCCTTCCATTCCTGGGCTCAAGCGATCCATCTGCCTCAGCCTCCCGAGTACCTAGGACCACAGGCATGCACCACCACACCGGGCTAATTTTTTTTTTTTTTTTCATCTGTAGAGACAAAGTCTTGCCATGTTGCCCCCAGGCTGGTCTTGAACTCCTGGGCTCAAGTGATCCTCCCTCCTTGGCCTCCCAAAGTGCTGAGATCACAGGCCCGAGCCACTGCACCCAGCTGTCTGCCTTTTTCTTGTTTTTAAAGAGTGGTGGTTAAATGCTTCACCCGGTATCGTGTGGCACACAGCAGAGCTGGGGTCCAGCAGCGAGTCTCCTGGCTCTAAAGCTGTGTTCCACCGGCTGCAGAGAGGGAGCTGACGCCAGAAGGAGGGGGAACCCCCAGAGCTTTTGGCATGGGGTGGGACCGGCATCCGGTGGGACCGCCGTGGCTCTCTGGGGCTGAAAATTCCAGGCAGAGCAGCCCAAGGAATCCAGCCATCCCTGAGGGTTCAGAAATGCAAATCAGGGCTGTGTATTCACAGCCTGGACTGGAGACCGACCAAAAATACGCAGGGCTCACCCTTGCGGGGCGGTGGCTAAATTTAGGAAACCAACCATCTGGAGAATGCAGGCATCAGGAGAAGCCCCTGCAGCTAGGAGGATCATCTCGGTTCGTTTTTATTCACTGTTCGTAGATCTCCCAGTTTTTCCTAGCGTGTTCAAGCTGGAAAGGATTTCAGAGTTGTGTCACCTAGATTTATTTTACAGAAGGAGGAACTAAGCCTTTAAGGGAGAAGTGCCTGTTTTGACACACTGAAAAGTGTTCTTCGCCAGGTGCAGCCTAATACGACTGTCTCCCAGCACTTTGGGAGGCCAAGGCAGGAGGATTGCTTGAGGCCAGGAGTTTGAGACCAGCCTGGGCAACATAGCAAGACCCCATCACTACAAAAAATAAAAATAAATTAGCCAGACGTGGTGGCATGTGCCTGCAGTCTCAGCTACTCTGGAGGCTGAAGCAGGCGGATTGCTTGAGCCAGGAGGTCGAGGTTGCAGTGAGCTATGATTGCACCATTGCACTCCAGCCTGGGCAACAGAGCAAGACCCTGCTTCAAAAAAAAAATAGAATGAATGGAAGGAAGGAAGGGAGGGAGGGAAAATATAAAGTTTTCTGCCCTAGGGTGTGATTTTCACACCACCCCAAGTTTAAGAACGAAGTATGGTTTGTTTGAATGCTTTTCCCAGACAGAGAAGCAGGCAGTGGTGGGAAGGACAAAATTCAGGGGTGGCTTCCTCTCTCTTAGAAGTATTAGGCCCAAGAAACCAACTGAAATCCTGGGATGAACTAGATTCCGTCATTGGAGTCCAAGTCCTTTTGGCTGTCAGTATGAGTGGCTTGAGGCTGCTATAACAAGTCACACGGATCTGATGGCTTAAAACAATGGAAATGGATTCTCTATGGCTCTGGAGGTCAGAAATCAAGATGTGGGCAGAGCCATGCTCCCTCTGGAGGCTCCAGGGAGGGTCCCTCCTGCCTCCTCCAGCTTCTGGGGCCTCCAGGCATCCTCTGGCTTGAGCCCATGTGGCTCCAGTCTCTGCCTCTGTCTCCCCATGCCCTTCCTCCTGTGTCAAATCTCGCTCTTGTTTTCATTTGTTTGTTTTTTGTTTGTTTTTTCGAGACAGGGTCTCTCTCTGTCGCCCAAGATGGAGTGCAGTGATGCCATCTGGGCTCACTGCAACCTCTACCTCCTGGGTTCAAGTGATTCTCCTGCCACAGTCTCCTGGGTAGCTGGGACTACAGGCACCTGCCACCATGCCCAGATAATTTTTGTATTATTAGTAGAGACGGTTTCACTATGTCGGCCAGGCTGGTCTCAAACTCGTGGCCTCAAGCGATCCTCTTGCCTCAGCCTCCCAAAGTGCTGGGATTACAGGTGTGAGCCAAATCTCACTGCAACCTCTGCCTCCCGGGTTCAAGTGATTCTCCTGCCTCAGCCTTCCGAGTAGCTGGGATTACAGGCACGTGCTACCACGCCCGGCTAATTTTTGTATTTTTAGTAGAAATGAGGTTTCACCATGTTGGGCAGGATGGTCTTGATCTCCTGACCTTGTGATCCGCCCACCTTGGCCTCCCAAAGTGCTGGGATTACAGGTGTGAGCCACCGCGCCTGGCCAAAATCTCACTCTTATAAGGACATCTGTGATTGTTTAGGGTCCACCTGGAGAACCCAGGATAATCTGCCATCTCAAGATCCTTCACGTAATCACTTCTGCAACCTCTTTGCCACACAAGGGAAAATTCGCAGGTCCAAGGATTTAGGAGCCAATTTCTTTGGGGGCATTACTCACACTACATACAAAGTCTCTTTTCAGGGCAAATGTAGATGCTCATACGAAATGCCTCCATGCCCCACAGCCCGGCAAGCTTCCAAGCAAGCAAGCCGCTTTTAAGAGTCAGGAAGAGGCTAGGTGGCTCACGCCTGTAATCCCAGCACTGTGGGAGGCCGAGGTGGGTGGATTGCTTGAGCCCAGGAGTTTGAGACCAGCCCGGGCAACATAGTGAGACCCCGTCTCTACAAAAAACACAAAAATTAGCTGGGCACGGTGGTGGGTGCCTGTAATCCCAGCTCCTTGGGGGACCGAGGTGGGAGGATCGCTTGAGCCCAGGAGTTGGAGGCTACAGTGAGCTGAGATTGCACCACTGCACTCCAACCTGCGTGACAAAGTTAGATCCTGTCACTGGCCGGGTGCAGTGGCTCATGCTGTAATCCCAGCACTTTGGGAGGCTGAGGCAGGAGAATCGCTTGAGGCCAGGAGTTTAAGACCAGCCTGGGCAACACAGGGAACCCTGTCTCTACAAAAAAATGCAAAAAATAGCCAGGTGTGTTGGTGAGTGCTTGTAGTCCCAGCCACTTGGGAGGCTGCGGAAGGAGGGTGGCTTGAACCCAGGGGGTGGTGATCGCACCACTGCACTCCATCCTGAGCGACACAGCAAGTCGCTATGTGGAAAAAAAAAAAAAAAAAAGGCTGGGCGCGGTGGTTCACGCCTGTAATCCCAGAACTTTGGGAGGCCAAGGCAGGTGGATCACCCGAGGTCAGGAGTTTGAGACCAGCCTGACCAACATGGAGAAACCCCGTCTCTACTAAAAACACAAAAATCAGCTGGGTGTGGTGGTGCACACCTGTAATCCCAGCTACTCAGGAGTCTGAGGCAGGAGAATTGCTTGAACCCGGGAGGTGGAAGTTGTGGTGAGCCGAGATTGTGCCATTGCACTCCAGCCTGGGCAACAAGAGTGAAACTCTGTCTCAAAATAATAATAATAATAATAATAATAATAATAATAATAATAAATTAAAAAAAAAAGTTAGACCCTGTCTCAAAAATAAAAAGTCAGGAGCAGGGAAGGCAGCCAAGGCAAGGAAGACCAACGACGTGCTCGAATGGTGCCGTTTCTTTGGAAGACACTCCAAAACCAAACTGGAAAGGTTCCCATTCTCGGCAGTGACAAATTTCTGGAACTAGATAGATAATGCTGGTGTTTGCACGCGGTACACACGTAATTAACGCCACGGAGTTGCAAACTTTTGAATAGTAAACAAGGGCTGGGCACCGTGGCTTATGCCTGTAATCCCAGCACCTCAGGAGGCCGAGGCAGGAGGACCATTTGAGCCCAGGATTTTGAGACCAGCCTGGGCAACACAGTGAGACCCTGTCTCTACGAAAAATTTAAAAATTAGCTGGGCATGGTGGTGTGTGTCTGTAGTCCCAGCTACTCAAGAGTCTGAGGTGGGAGGATCACTTGAGCCCAGGAGGTTGAGGCTGCAGTGAGCTGTGATTGCACCACCGCACTCCCACCTGGGCGACAGAGCAAGATCCTGTGTTAAAAAAAAAAAAAAAGAAAAGAAAAGAAGACTGGGTGTGGTGGCTCACGCCTGTAATCTCAGCACTTTAGGAGGCCAAGGTGGGTGGATCATCTGAGGTCAGGAGTTCAAGACCAGCCTGGCCAACATGGAGAAACCCTAACATTTTTAGTCTCTACTAAAAATTCAAAAAATTAGCCAGGCATGATGTCCGGCGCCTGTTATCCCAGCTACTTGGGAGGCTGAGGCAGGAGAATCGCTTGAACCTGGGAGGCGGAGGTTGCAGTGAGCCGAGATCGCACCACTGCACTCCAGCCTGAGCAACAAGAGTGAAACTCTATCTCAAAAAAAAAAAAAAAAAAAAAAAGAAATACATATTAGGATGGGGCAAGCTAAACTACATTGTTATGTATTTTAACAACATAGAAAATCCACTTGGGGCCAGCCTGCAAGTCCCTCCCATGTAGGCTCAGCCTGGCACCGGCGCCCTCCGCCCCCTGTGCCTCCCAGTGGGGTCTCCGCTTCTCACTTCAGAGGCAGAGCTGTCATCATTGGCACTGGGAAGTGGCCTGTGGTGTCAGCACGGACCGGCGCTCACCCCCTACACGGCACAGAGGATTTCTAGGGAGCAGTCCCCCCGGGACAGCAATAATTTCAGGTGACAGCGACACAGGGCAGCAACACCGGTTCCCTCCCGGCAGGCAGCCAGACACACACACGCACGCAGACCACGCCATCCAGAAAGTTCACCTGCGATCTGAGACACAGCTCTTTGAGGGAGATCAGAAGATCAGATGGTATTTGAGAAAAAAGAAAAAAGGTTAAGCCAAGTGAGTGGGAAGGTGGAGGAAAAAAATAAACAAAGGTTAGGCTGAGGTCGCGGCTCTGCCACCCATGACACAAAGCGGGCCACGTCGGTTTCAGACCTAAAAGTCAGAACAATTCGCAGGTGGCGAAGAGTGGGTGGAGGAAAGGAGCGGGGGGTTCTGGGGAGCAGAGAGACCGAAACGCAAGAGTAATATCTGATGTGGAGAGGTTCCGCCCACATGGGATCTGCCCCTGGGAAAATAAAAAAAAAATCCCTGAAGCCCCTGCGAGGCACGGCCTGCGGGCTGGAGGGACCGGCTCTTCACACACACAGGACAACCGAGATCGTCTCTGGAGGTGGGTGACGCGGCAGGCAGGTCAACGGCCTCGGTGCAGCTCCCCTGCACCCCCAGGTCTGGGGAGCAGGCTCACGTGTCCCCAGATGCAGGCACACCTGCACCACTTGAGGCATCTGCAGAGTCCAAGACCAGCAACCTGGAGGAGCTCCCCTGGTTGCCACCGGACACCCCAGGGCAAGGTGCCGGGTGCCTCCTGGGCAACCCCCTGTCTGTAGCAGTGGATGCAGCTGACAAAGGCTCAAAGGCCTTCCCTGCGTGGGGCACACACGGACGACACACTCTCCCGGGGCCTGTACTGAGGCTGTCAGAGGGCCTGCCGGGATCCCCCCTCTGATTTTCAGGTAACCCCGTCTGCTGGCACTGAGGGCCTCATCAGGCCCCTGCAGGCCTGCGACCACAGCTGAAACCGGTGTGCCTTCTCCAAAGCCACCTTCTGACCGGCTTTTTAAAGAAATTGAGGTAAGGTTTGCATACTGTAAAATTAAGCATTTTAGGCCGGGCGCGGTGGCTCAAGCCTGTAATCCCAGCACTTTGGGAGGCCGAGACGGGCGGATCACGAGGTCAGGAGATCGAGACCATCCTGGCTAACCCAGTGAAACCCCATCTCTACTAAAAAATACAAAAAACTAGCCGGGCGCGGTGGCGAGTGCCTGTAGTCCCAGCTACTCAGGAGGCTGAGGCAGGAGAATGGCGTAAACCCGGGAGGCGGAGCTTGCAGTGAGCTGAGATCCGGCCACTGCACTCCAGCCTGGGCGGCAGAGCGAGACCCCGCCTCAAAAAAAAAAAAAAAAAAAAATTAAGCATTTTAAAATGAACAATTCAGTGATATTCAATACATTCGCAACCTTGTACAAGCATCACTCCTACCTAGTTCTTGTACATTCTCTCTCTTTTTTTTTTTTGAGAGAGGGTCTCTGTCTCCCAGACTGGAGTGCAGTGGTGTGATCTCGGCTCACTTCAACCTCCGCCTCTTGGGTTCAAGGAATCCTCCTGCCTCAGCCTCCCAAGTAGCTGGGATTACAGGCCTGTACCACCATGCCCAGCTAATTTTTGTATTTTTAGTAGAGATGGGGTTTCGCCATGTTGGCCAGGCTGGTCTCAAACTCCTGACCTCAAGTGATCCGCCCGCTTCGGCCTCCCAAAGTTCTGGGATTACAGGCGTGAGCCACCGCACCTGGCCAATTTCTTGCAAATTCTCACCTTAGAAAGAAACCCCATCCCCATCAGCTGTCACTTGCCCTCCCCTCCCCCAGCTCCTGGCACCCACGCATCCCCTTCGTGTCTCTGTGGATGGGCCTGTCCCGGATATTTCATAGAAATGGGATCACACACTGCGTGGCCTTTTGTGTCTGACGTCTCTCGCTAAGTATGATGTCCTCAAGGTGTATCCGTGCTGTGGCCTGTGTCAGAGCCTCTCTCCTTTTCGGGGCTGAGTTGTGTTCCACTGTCAGGATGAACCACGTGTGGATCCATCTATCCTCTGATAGACACTTGGATTCTTGCAGTAACCTTCTGTCTGCTGTGAAAACCGTGCTGCTGTGAACATTCGTGTGCGTGTATTTGTTGGAGGACTTGTTTCAATTCTTTTGGGTCCATGCCCCGGGGCGGAATTGCTAGGTTACCCCTGAAATGGCCCAGGACAGGCCTCTCCATTGCACCTCTGCCACTGACTTTTGGGAAGTGTTACTATTCAGAACAGGCAGGTGCACATTTATCTGACAGGTGTCCACACAGCCAGGGATTAAAGGGAATGTGAGAGGGTTGGTCTTGCAGGACTGGGACCAGGGTCAGGTGGGCAAAACACTCACAAAATGTAAGGGGAGGCCAAAAAAGTCAGCATTCATATAAATAATATTTTAATCCACCATTATAAAAATTCAAAGTGAATCTATAAAATCTGTGATGATCAAACTATCAGAATCAAGGTGGGATCATTAACAGTGCTGTGAGAGGCACACTGATGAAGCAAAAGGAAAAATCAGAATTACTGAACCCATTTTGATTTAAAATTTTGATTCTGGCTTCATTGTGGATTTCTGTATTGATTTTCGCTTTTTTTTTTTTTTTTTTCCCCGAGACGGAGTCTCGCTCTGTTGCCCAGGCTGGAGTGCACTGACACAATCTCTACTCATTGCAACCTCCAACTCCCGGGTTCAAGCGATTCTCCTGCCTCAGCCTCCCGAGTAGCTGGGATTACAGGTGCCCGCCACCACGCCCGGTTAATTTTTTGTATTTTTAGTAGAGACAGGGTTTCACCATGTTGGCCAGGATGGTCTTGATCTCCTGACCTCATGATCCACCTGCCTTGGCCTCCCAAAGTGCTGGGATTACAGGCGTGAGCCACCATACCTGGCAGGAATTTTTTTGTTTTGTTTTGTTTTTAGAGATGGGGTCTTGCTATGTTGCCCAGGCATATCTGGAACTCCTGGCCTCAAGTGATCCCACCTCAACCTCCTGAGTAGCTGGGACTACAGGCACGCACCACCACACCCGGCTAATTTTTAATGTTTCATAGAGATGAGGGTCTCACTATGTTACCAAGGCTGGTCTTTTTTTTTTTTTTTTTTTTTTTTTTTTTTTTTTTTTTTTTTGAGACAGAGTCTCGCTCTGTCACCCAGGCTGGAGTAAAATGGCTCCGCCTCCCGGGTTCACGCCATTCTCCTGCCTCAGCCTCCCGAGTAGCTGGGACTACAGGTGCCCGCCACTTCGCCCAGCTAGTTTTTTGCATTTTTTAGTAGAGAAGGGGTTTCACTGTCTTAGCCAGGATGGTCTCGATCTCCTGACTTCGTGATCCTCCTGTCTCGGCCTCCCAAAGTGCTGGGATTACAGGCTTGAGCCACTGCGCCCGGCTACCGAGGCTGGTCTTGAACTCCTAGGCTCGTGATCCTCCCACCTCAGTGTCCTATGAAGCTAGGACTACAGGCATGTACCACCCCACCCAGCTAATTTTTGTTTTACACTAAAGTATGATTTCATCTTGGTCACTGAGGTTTCTCCGCGCCCCCTTCAATTTTGTGCCCAGTGTGAGTTCGTTGCTTGCCTGACCCCGGTCCTGTCCTGGGATTTGGGACCTGACAGGTCCAGGTAACAACTGCAGTTGATCCGTCCACTTGCTGGAGGACCTCAGGGTCTCTCCTGTGAGCCTCATTTTGGCCATTTCTGGAATCCTGTTGTGCAGGACAGCTGGGTGGACTGCAGTGATGTTTGCGCACCAAGTCCCGAATGCCAGAGCAGACAGGGTCCACCTGTTACCTTCTCGGATTTCCAGCCTCCAGAACCGAGAGGGAGAAGAAATCTCTGTTGCTGAAGCCCTCCGGTCTGTGGCTTGAGGTTACAGAGCCCCAGCAAACCATCACACTGGATTAAGGGAACTGGTCCCCAGAGCTCACAGCTGCAGACGGGCCAGCGTAGGACAACCCAGTGGGGCCTCTGGCCTATTGGGGGACCCTCGGTGAGCCAGTGAACTCAGCGCACTTCTGGAGCTCCTCGACCACGAGTGAGGAAATTGAACGGTACAGGAAAAGCAAGTGAGCATGCATATTAAACAGCCAAGGTCCGTCACCACTACCAAGCACCTGCCAGGCTCCCCACCCAGTGCTCCCAAAAGCGGAGGGCCCCCTCCCTCCCCTAAACTCTCAGAAGTTAATATTATTGGGTCAAGATGATGACAGCACGGGGAAACCTCTGGCAAGGGCCTTGCCCCAGGGGACAGCTCAGGTGGCCTCGGATAACATGACAAAGACCTTCTTTATTCTTTATTATTATTATTATTGAGACGGGGTCTCGCTCACTCTGTCACCCGGACTGGAGTGCAGTGGCGCAATCGTGGCTCACTGCAGCCTCAGCCTCCTGGACTCAAACAATCCTCTTGCTTCAGCCTTCTGAGCAGCTTGGACTATAGGTGTGTATTGCCACACCCGGTTATTTAAAAACATTTTTATTTATTATTACTTTTTGAGACAGAGTCTTGCTCTGTCGCCCAGGCTGGAGTGTAATGGTGTGATCCTGGCTCATTGCAACCTCCGCCTCCCGGGTTCAAGTGATTCTCCTGCCTCAGCCTCCTGAGTAGCTGGGATTACAGGCAACTGCCACCAGGCCCAGCTAATTTTTGTATTTTCAGTAGAGACGGGGTTTCACCAGGTCGGCCAGGCTGATCTCAAACTCCTGACCTCAGGTGATCTGCCCACCTCCCAAAATGGTGGAATTACAGGCATGAACTACCATGCCCAGCCACTGATTTTTTTTTTTTATTATTTTTTAGTAGAGACGGGGTCTTGCTATCTCGTCCAGGCTGGTCTCAAACTCCTGGGCTCAAGCGATCCTCCCGCCTCGGCCTCCCAAAGTGCTGGGATTACAGGCACAAGAGACCCTCTTTTATTGTTGCAAGATGCTGACAGGTTTCAGAAAAGGTTTGAACCAAACGGGCCCCAGGGACCCAGGTGGGGCCCTGGGATACATTTTCTCCCAGGCCAGGGTTGGTTTTAGTCAGCCTGAGCGTGCAGACACCTGTGTCCTGGGCACCAAACTTGACATTCTCGGTTCCTATCAGGCAGCGGGGGTGGGGAGGTGGGGGTTGCGGGGAGGGACCGGGCTCACGTGCCAGGCTCGGGGGAAGCGTCCTAAACATTCTCAGAAACGACCACGCCCGGCACCCGCCTTGGGTGGCTTCTCTCGGGATCTGCTTTCTGGGAAGTGGGTCCCTGCAGCCCCGGGTTCCTTCCCCACCACTCCAACCCTTCCTAAGCCGCTCAGCCCAGGGATCCAGGGCCCTGGCGAGACAGCCTGGGAGACGCAGAGTGGGAAGTGATGACTGGGAGCTGGTATCGCGAATGTCTACACGCAGACTGACTTCAGGGGCGAGGAATTCCGCCTGGCGAGCGTCTAGACTGCGGTGTTTCTGGGACGCTGGGAGCTGGAGCCAGGACAGGTCTCCCGGGAGCTGGGCTGTGCTGCCACCTGCTGGTCACCGCCCGACAGGCGGCCTCGCTGTCACCACCGCGTGAGCTCCAGGTGCCCCGTCTCAGGACCGTGGCAGGAGGGGGTCCCGTCCTGCGTGGGGCTTGACGGCAGGTGGGGAAGACGGTGCACAGCCTGAATCTATTTAATGATTTATTTGACAATACCATTTAAAAATCTCTCTTCAGCACTTTGGGAGGCCGAGACGGGCGGATCACGAGGTCAGGAGATCGAGACCATCCTGGCTAACCCGGTGAAACCCCGTCTCTACTAAAAAATACAGAAAACTAGCCGGGCGAGGTGGCGGCGCCTGTAGTCCCAGCTACTTGGGAGGCTGAGGCAGGAGAATGGCGTAGACCAGGGAAGCGGAGCTTGCAGTGAGCTGAGATCAGGCCACTGCACTCCAGCCTGGGCGACAGAGTGAGACTCCGTCTCAACAACAACAAAAAATAAATAATAAATAAATAAATAAATAAATAAAAATAAAAATCTCTCTTAGGCCAGGTGCAATTGCTCACGCCTGTCATCCCAGCACTTAGGGAGACCAAGGTGGGAGGATCACTTGGGCTCAGAAGGTCGAGACCAGCCTGGCCAACAGAGCAACACCAGGTCTCTATAAAAGAGTAAAAATTAGCCGGGCATGCTGGTGGGCACCTGTAATCCCAGCTACTCAGGAGACCGAGGCAGGAGAATCGCTCAAACCCGGGAGGTGGAGGCTGCACTGAGCCTTGATCGTGCCACTGCACTCCAGCCTGGGCGACAGAGTGAGGTTCTGTCTCTAAAACAATAAAAAGTAAAAGTAAAAATAAATAAAAATCTCTCTCTTTCTGCTTTTATTTTTTAGACGGAGTCTCACTCTGTCGCCAGGCTGGAGTGCAGTGGTGCGATCTCAGCTCACTGCAACCTCTGCCTTCCGGATTCAAGTGATTCTCTTGCCTTAGCCTCCCGAGTAGCTGGAACTACAGGCACCTGCCACCATGCCCAGCTAATTTTTCTATTTTTAGTAGAGATGGGGTTTCACCATGTTGGCCAGGATGGTCTCAATCTTTCGACCTTGTGATCCGCCTGCCTCGGCCTCCCAAAGTGCTGGGACTACAGGTGTGAGCCAGCACACCTGGCCAAATCTTTCTTTCTTTTAAATAATTGGATTGACTTTGGTCTACGGTCTCCCCTGGGGCCCCATCCTTCTCTGGGGTGGGGCTGTCCTGGGCACTGCAGGGTGCTGAGCAGCGTCCCTGGCTTCTGCCCACTCCATGCCAGGAGCACCCCCAGTTGTGATAACCACACATGTCCCCAGACATCGCCCAGTGCCCCCTAGGGACAGCATCACCCCCATTTAAAAACAGTTCCAGGGTAGCTGGGCATTTCACATCGGGGTGACCCAACCTGGGCAAAGGGAGGGGGCCTCCGTGAGAAGACTCAAGCCAGGACCCCCCAGGCAGGATCCGGGCTCCCACGGCACAAAAGCCCCAAGTCCAGGGCTCCTGGAGATGTTTTAAAATCCAGTCGATGAATGATGAATAAAATACTTGTGAGTCTATAATCGTGAATCCAGCCTGGATTCTGTTTGTCTGTATGCCGAGACAATTGTAAAATACAGGTTTGGAATTTTTTTTTTTTTTTTTGAGAGAGTCTCGCTGTGTTGCCCAGGCTGGAGTGCTATGGCACAATCTCGGCTTACTGCAACTTCCATCTCCCAGTTCAAGCGATTCTCCTGCCTCAGCCTCCTGAGTAGCTGGGACTACAGGTAACCACCACCACGCTCGGCTAATTTTGTGTTTTTAGTAGAGACGGGATTTTGCCATGTTGGCCAGGATGGTCTCGAACTCCTGACCTCAGGTGATCCATCCGCCTCGGCATCCCAAAGTGCTGAGACTACAGACGTGAGCCACCATGCCTGGCCAACTTCAGACATTTTTTGAATGGAGGTGGCCCAGGAGGGCAAATGTGCCCCAGGCCCTGAGCATCCCAACATGGCCCTGCAGGCAGGTAGAACCAGCCAGGGAAAGGGATGGTGTTTAAGATACGTGAAAAAGGAATTCAGACGAAGAATTTCAGACGTGAGGTTAACCCAGCTGGTGGCTGCAGCCTACTGTCCTGCCACAGGCCACACGCTGTCTCCTGCTGAATTAGCGCCTACATTGGATTAGGTGAATTCGCTTGAATTACGTTGAATGAGGTGTTGAATTGACACATAGGGGGACTTTGGGCTCTCAGGCCCTCACCTAAAGTCCATTGTCTCAAGCCACTGCCTCATTGGAAGAGCAGGTGTCTACACTGCCTGGAGAGGGGGAGATCCTGCGTTAATTATTTGGGGAAAATGCAATCTGTTCCCTGCTCACATTGGACACCAGAATAAACTCCCAACGGGGCAGACGGCATAAACCAGGGGGACTCCCAGCTCCTGGGATTCTCCTCCTCTCTCCCTCCTCACTCAAGGTGTGGATTTCAACATGTGCAGCCTCCTGTGACCTCAGGAGGAGAGATGGTCATGAAATGCAGTCTCTTGGGGGTCCGTGGATTCCCTTAACCTGGGGGTGGGGGGGTCTCAATCGGGGTGATTCTGCCCCCAGGGGACACTGGGCAATGTCTGGGGACATCTGTGGTTGTCATGCCTGGAGGTGCTCCCGGCATGGAGTGGGTGGAGGCCAGGGACGCCACTCAGGACCCTGCAGTGCCCAGGATGGCCAGACCTCAGAGGAGCTGGCCCCAAATGTCCACAGTACCTAGCAGAAGAGATCCTGATTTAATTATTTGGGGGAAAAAAAAAAAAAAAAAAAAAGATCAAGGGCCTGGCTATGGCAATACACTCAGACTGCGGCAGCGTGTGAATCCTGAATGAAAAAGGTGTGAATCAGAAACTCGCAGCCTAAGGCCAGCGAAGGCCACGGTCACAGCGACATCTAAAGACCGACAAGTGTAATGCAGAATCCACCCAGAGAACTGGGGCCCCGCGCCCACTCCCAGGGTAAAGGGGGCCGGCCTCACACAGGGTCCCTTGCAGGCGTCTGTTGCAAGACCACATCCTCAACACCCGGTGAACGGCGCTGGGAGCAGACTCAAGGCTCCAGAGGTCCCAGGAGGGCGGGAAGAGAATTCCCCCAGCTGCAGCCTGAGCATGGTCGCCAGAAAGCAGGTGCGGCGACTTTCCCTAGCACCCTCTCCCTGCCCTCCGTGTACCCGCAGAGGGGCCCTGCACGTCGGTCTCAGGCACGTGTGTGGTGAAATGCGCACAACATAAAAGCTCCCTTTGCAGGCCGGGTGCGGTGGCTCAAGCCTGTAATCCCAGCACTTTGGGAGGCCGAGATGGGCGGATCACGAGGTCAGGAGATCGAGACCATCCTGGCTAACACGGTGAAACCCCGTCTCTACTAAAAAAAAAATACAAAACTAGCCGGTGGCTGGGCTGTGTGGCTCAAGCCTGTAATCCCAGCACTTTGGGAGGCCGATGTATGGATCACGAGGTCAGGAGATCAGACCATCCTGGCTAACACGGTGAAAACCCCCAGCTCTCTACTGGGCAATGGGCAGGTGGCGGGCGCCTGTAGTCCCAGCTACTCGGGAGGCTGAGGCCGGAGAATGGCGCGGAACCTCGGGAGGCTGAGCTTGCAGTGAGCTGAGATCCGCCACTGCACTCCAGCCTGGGCTGGCAGAGCCAGACTCCGCCTCAAAAAAAAAAAAAAAAAAAAAACTAGCCGCAGTGGCGGGCGCCTGTAGTCTCAGCTACTCGAGGCTGAGGCAGGAGAATGGTATGAACCCGAGTATGGAGCTTGCAGTGAGCTGGAGATCCCGCCACCAGTAATTCCCAGGTTGGCTGGACAGGAGCCAGACCCGCCTCAAAAGCTCCCTTTGCAGACATTCAGTGGCATTCGGGCAGCCAACATCTCTATCTAGTTCTAGAACATTCTCAGCCCCCCAAAAAGATACCCCATCCCCATCAGCTGTCACTTCCCATCCCCCTCCCTGAGCCCTGGCACCCACGCATCCCCTTCCTGCCTCCCTAGACTGGTCTGTCCTGGACATTTCATAGAACTAGGATCACACACTGTGTGGCCTTTTGGATCTGGCATCTCTCACTGAGTGGGATATCCTCGAGGTGCATCCACACTGCACGTGGCCTGGGTCAGAGTCTCGTTCACAGCTGAGTCTCGTTCCAGTGTGTGGAAGGCCACACTGTGGAAGGCCACGCTCTATTCACCCACTAATGGACACTTGGGTCCTTTCCACCTTTTAGCCATCGTGAATCGTACCATACGAACATTTGTGGCAAGGTTCTATTTGAACACCTGCTTCCAATTCCTCTGGGCACATAACTAGGAGTGGAATTGCTGGGTCATGTGGTGACTCCGCGTTCAGCCTTTTGAGGAACTGCCAGACTGGTTTCCACGGCGGCTGCCCCATCTTGCATCACACGTCAATTCTCAATGCCAAGGCGTTCCTCAGCTTTTAAACAAGGCACGGAGGCAGGAGGCAGGAGACAATTGTCCGAGGCCACCCCGGAGCCGTCGGCAGAGCCAGAACTTGCAGCTGTGATTTGTGCTACGGTTCCAGCCCAAGCCCTCCTTCCCTGGCTTCAGTGCCAGGCTGGGCAAGGTGTGTGGAACAGCCCAGCTTTCTAGGCCACTTTCAGAGTACTTGCCAGCCATTGTCTGTTCTCAACGTGCCATCTGTGAGATTCTAAAGAGCCACTGCTGAGCAATTGGGTTGCCCTGCAGTGGGAAATTGTCTTTGCAAGGAAGCAGCGAGGCGGAGGAGGCTGGAGGGTTCCCTAAGATCATGCACCCACGGCAGCCAGCAATGTGCCCGGCACAGTGAAGGGCCTTGGCCAAAGGGCACCTCCTGTCCCCTCCAAATCCTTACAGGCCACCCCAGGACCTGGTGACCTGGGACAGACTCCTGTATGGGCCTTGTTCCCCTAGTGCCAGCAGGGAACAGGGCAGGATGGAAAAAACACCCAGTAGCCAGTGGCCTGCTGATGTCACCAAGCTGCAGGGCTGCCTGGCATTGATTAAACACAGCTGGTGTGGGCCAGGCATGGCGCCTCACATCTGTGATCCCAGTGCTTTGGGAGGCTGAGGCGGGAGGATCTGTTGAGCTCAGGAGTTCAAAATCAGCCTGGGCAACATAGTAAGACCCTATCTCTAATTTATTATTATTGTTTTGAGCCAGAGTCTCGCTCTGTTGCGCAGGCTGGAGTGCAGTGGCACGATCTCGGCTCACTGCAACCTCCGCCTCCTCCCAGACCAGACGGGGTTTCTCCGCATTGGTCAGACTGGTCTCGAACTCCCAACCTCAGGTGATCCGCTCGCTTTGGCCTCCAAAGTGCTGGGATTATAAGTGTGAGTCAGCGCACCCAGCCTTTCTTTCTTTGTTTTTAAATAGAGATGGAGTCTCTAGCCTGGCTAACATGACAAAACCTCATCTCTACTAAAAATACAAAAATTAGCTGGGCGCGGTGGCACACGCCTGTAATCCCAGCTACTCAGGAGGCTGAGGCAGGAGAATCGCTTGAACCCGGGAGGTGGAGGTTGCAGGTTGCAGTGAGCCGAGATGGTGCCATTGCACCCCAGCCTGAGCGAAACACCGTCTCAAAACAAACAAACAAACAAAACAAAACAAAACAGACAAAACATATCTGGTGGGTTCTTGGGCAAGGCTGGCGACCAGGGCCCTAAGGAAGGATGTTTCCAGGAGCTGCCAAGAGCAGTGGGGCTTGGGTTCTGCCCGCCTCTTCTTGTGACTGTTTCCTCATCTGGGGTCACGGGATAGTGCAGCCCTGCCTCCCTGGTCATGCAGGTGACGGTGAGTGAAAGCGTCTTGGAATCAGAAGGTTCTGGCACCAAAGCTTTGCATCAGCCTTCCACCGGTGTGTTGCCCAGCCCGTGACTATCGGAAAAACTTTAGCTTATTTCCGCCTAATTACATTCCGTTAGCCCAAACTCTCTAATGTTCGGGGCTGGATCGTTCTCTGAGATGGGGCCGTCCTGGGCACTGCAGGGTGCTGAGCAGCGTCCCTGACCCCCACCCACTCCATGCCAGGAGCATCTCCAGTTGTGACAACCACAGACGTCCCCAGGCATCACCCAGAGTCCCCTGGAGGCAGACCTGTCCCACTTGAGAACTGCTGGCCTGGACCAGAAACTGGATCTTTCAGGGAGGCAGAGCTCAGCAGTCGTCCAGGCACTGAGCCCAGTCCAGCCCTGCAGCTCTGACCCTGCCCTGGGCTGTGAGCTCTGAGGACCCCGTCAATCTGATCAAGAAGCCACACTAGGTCACCTCAGACCAAGGACATTCTGCAATGATGCTTCATGACTGTCCTCTCCACCTCCAGCCCTCAAAGACCTGGCCTGGGCCCCCTTCCCGTGGCTCCCAGGCCTCGGTCTCCAGGGAGCCCTCCGGAATGCCCTTCCTCCTGCCTTCAGTGCTCCTCCCCATCCTGCAAGGGTCGGCAAGGGTGTCCCCTCCTTAGAGACCTTCCTGGACACCATGTGGCACAGACTCTGTCCTCTTGGTGCCACCTCATCCTATTTTGTCTTTTCCTTTTTTTTTTTTTTTTTTTTTTTTTTGAGATAGGGTCTTGCTCTGTTGCCCAGGCTGGAGTGCAGTGGTGCAGTCACAGTTCACTGCAACTTCAGCTTCCTGGGCTCAAGTGATCCTCCCGCCTCAGCCTCCTGAGTAGCTGGAACTACAGGTGTGCACCGGTTATTATTTTCTTTTTTTAATTTTGTAGAGATGGGGTCTTCCTATGTTGCCTCGGCTGGTCTCAAACTCCTGGCCTCAAGTGATTCTTCCGCCTCAGCCTCCCAAAGTGCTGGGATGACAGGCGTGACCATTTCCTTATCTTCTAAGACACTCTGTTTGGTTTGTGTGTCCGGGCGTGTGCTGTCTGTGTGTGACAGATGCTCCCTGAGAACAGGACTTGATTCCACCTGTATCAGGCTGGGCCCCCAGCACCTAGGCTGTCCCTGGCACACGGCGAGTATCGAGTCAATGTTTGCTGACCGACCGACGGACTGGCCTCCCATCCACTCTTCCACTCACCAGCTTCTCCATCTTGCCCAAATCCCTGCCAACCCCAGGGCACTGAGGGTACAGATTGCTCCTCACCCGTGCCCCTTGCAAAGCTCTCAGACACATTTTTTTCTGTTCTCTGTGTGTGTGTGTGTCTCTGTTGCCCAGGCTGGAGTGCAGTGGTGCAACCTCAGCTCACTGCAACCTGCACCTGCCCTGTTCAAGCAATTCTCCTGCCTCAGCCTCCCGAGTAGCTGGGATTACAGGCACCTGCCATCACACCCACCTGATTTTTGTATTTTTAGTAGAGAGGGGGTTTCACCATGTTGGCCAGGCTGGTCTCGAACCCCTGACCTCAAATGATCTGCCTGCCTCGGCCTCCCAAAGTGCTGGGATTACAGACGTGAGCCACCATGCCCGGCCTGTTCTTTTTTTTTTTTTAATAAACAATTTTATTTGAAGTAATTTTAGATTTACAGGAAAGCTGCAAAGAGAGAGTCCCCGCCCACACCTCACCAGCTTCCTCTTCAGGGGCCACCCTCTGTAACCACAGGGCATTGCTCACAGCTGGGGAACGCTGGCACCTTCCTATTAACCAAGTGCCACACTCAATTCAGCTTCCCTCAGTTTTCCCCTCACAGCCTTTCCTGCCCCGTCATGACCCCATCCAGGAGCCCACGTGGCATCTGACTGTCCCATCTCCCCGGGTTCCTCTGGGCTCTGTCGGTTTCTTGGTCTTTCTTTGGTATTTCCATGAACCTTTTTGTCTGTCTCTTTAGGAAAACAGTTACTATCCATGAAAAACAAAAAATGCGCAGTGGCTCACGCCTGTAATCCCAGCACTTTGGGAGGCCGAGGCAGGCGGATCACAAGGTCAGGAGATCGAGACCATCCTGGCTAATTTGGTGAAACCCCGTCTCTACTAAAAATGCAAAAAACTAGCCGGGCGAGGTGGCGGGCGCCTGTAGTCCCAGCTACTCGGGAGGCTGAGGCAGGAGAATGGTGTGAACCCGGGAGGCGGAGCTTTCAGTGAGCCGAGATCGCGCCACTGCACTCCAGCCTGGGCGACAGAGCGAGACTTGGTCTCAAAAACAAAAAGAAAAACAAAAAATATCATTCTGGCTACCCTGAGAGCTTATTATTGCTATTTTAAAATGAATGAATACCTGTTTGACATGTTCTCAGTCTTGATTTCAAATTCAACCAAAATCAATAAGTAGGAGGCATATAAACAAAAGCTCTTTGGAATAATCGTCAGGACCACAGAGTTTCAGAACCTTTGTCCTAAGCCAGGGGTTAGCAAACGACAGCCCCTGGACCACATCTAGCTGACTGTGTGTTTTTGTAAATAAAGTTTTATTGGCACGCGGCCACACCCACTTGTTCACATATTGCTTGCAGTGGTTTTCCCGCTACAACGGCAGGCAGAGACCATCGGGCCCTGCAAAGGCTAATACGTTTGCTATCTGGATCTCTGCAGAAAAGTTTGCTACCCCAGGCCTCACACATGGCAAGTTCACAGCAAGCATTTGCTTAAAATTAGGCTGAGCCCTAATCAGGGTGAAGGGCATGGTCAGACATCGGGGGATCATTGAAATGTCCGTTCTGTCCCACCTTGTACAGCAAACACCACCGTGGAGCAGGACTTAGCCGTGAAAAGGAACGAGGCTCTGACACTGGCCACAGTGTAGATGGACCTTGAGGACATCACGCTCCATGAAAGGAGCCAGACACAGAAGGCCACGCGGTGTGTGATCCCATTTCTACGAAATGTCCAGGACAGGCTCATCCACAGGGACAGGGAGGGGATGTGTGTGTGGCGGGGCTGCCGGGGGAGATGGGATGTGACTGCTCATGGGGGACAGGGCTTTTTTTGGGGGTGACACCATGTTCCGGAATTAGATAAAGGAGATGGTTGCACAACTCTGTGAATGTAAAAACTGCTGAGCTGCACATTTTTAAAGGGTGAATTTTATGGTGTGTGAATTATATCTCAATAAAGCTAATCCCAGCACTTCGGGAGGCTGAGGTGGTGGGGGGGTGGGGGGGGTGGATCACCTGAGGTCGGAGTTCAAGACCAGCCTGACCAACATAAAGAAACCCTGTCTCTACTAAAAATATACAATTAGCTGGGCGTGGTGGCAGGTGCCCGTAATCCCAGCTACTGGGGAGGCTGAGGCAGGAGAATCGCTTGAACCTGGGAGGCAGAGGTTGCAGTGAGCTGAGATCACGCCATTGCACTCCAGCCTGGGCAACAAGAGCAAAACTCGGTCTCAAAAACAAAGAAAAGAAAAGAAAAGAAAAAGAAAAGAAGAGGAGAGGAGAGGAGAAAAGAAAAGAAGACACAAAAACCTGTAGAAAAAGGCAGGCAGGCCCCCCTGCACTCTGGCTACAAGACGTCATCGTCCCACCTCCTCTCTCTGCAGGCAGGTCACTGCCCCCCTTGCAAACCTCTGCCCCGATCCCCCAACCCACACCCCAGAGCTGCGCCCTTGCGTCAGAAAACCTGCCACCCCAGGGGCCACTCCAGCCTCAGACCAACAGGATATTAAAAAAGGCGAAACCTCAGAATCATTTCCTATCAAAACCAATTAGAAAGCTCTTGGGTAGGAGTCCAAGGTTTTCAAGCAATTAAAGGCAAAAGAGAAGATTTTCAACAAAACATCCCAGCTGGGGGTGGGGCTTCTTAGGGTCCCGTTGTTGGCCACCATGGAGGGACCCGGGGGTGAGCTCGTGCCGCCAGCACCCCCAGCCGACGTGGGTTGGCCAGTTAGCCGGGTGTGGTGGTGCACACCTGTCATCCCAGCTAATCGGGAGACTGAGGCAGGAGAATCGCTCGAACCCAGGAGGTGGAGGTTGCAGTGCGCTGAAATCGTGCCACTGCACTCCAGCTCTGGGCAACAGAGCAAGACAGCTCTGTGCAGAAAACAGACTCCTGCAGTGCAAACGCTGGCTCCCTTTGAGGCTGAGTTTTGTGACCTTCAGTTTCCTGGCCTGAGCTTCCAGTTTCGTTTATAAAAGGGGTGACGTGGCCTCCTTCTCGCTCTGAAGGTCGCGGATTACACAGAGGTGGTGCGACTCATACAGGTTTCTGCCAACAGTGGCCCCACCAACAGTCACCTTTCCTTAGCACAGCGCCTTCCTCCCAGGGTGACGTCTCCCCTTCCTGCACACCCCCGTGGCTTACCGAGACCTGAGTAAAACTCACTTTCCTTGAAAGGGGTTTAGTGGTGGCCCCTCAAAATTCTTGTCCACCGGGTGCCTCGGAAAATGACTGTTACACACTAATTGCATTTGCTTAAAACTTAGGTTGAAGCTGGATGTGCTGGTCCACACCTGTGGTCCCAGGTACTCGGGAGGCTGAGGCAGGAGGATCACTTGAGCCCTAGGATTTCAAGGCTGCAGTGAGCTATGATGGTGCACTCTAGCCTGGGCAACAGAGCAGCCAGACTCCAGATACAAAAAATTAATAATAAAAAAAGAATTCCTGGCTGGGTGTGGTGGCTCACACCTGTAATCCCAGCACTTTGGGAGGCCGAGGTAGGTGGATCACCTGAGGTCAGGAGTTCAAGACCAGCCTGACCAACATGGTGAAACCTCATCTCTACTAAAAATACAAAGTTAGCCGGGCGTGGTGGCACACGCCGGTAATCCCAGCTACTTGGGAGGCTGAGGCAGGAGAATCGCTTGAACTTGGGAGGCGGAGGTTGCAATGAGCCGAGACTGCACCACTGCACTCCAGCCTGGGTAACAGAGCAAGACTCTAGATACAAAAAATTAATTAAAGAAAAATGGCTGGGCACGGTGGCTCACACCTGTAATCCCAGCACTTTGGGAGGCCGAGGTGAGTGGATCACCTGAGGTCAGGAGTTCGAGACCAGCCTGGCCAACGTGGTGAAGCCCCGTCTCTACTAAAAATACAAAATTATCTGAATGTGGTGGTGCACACCTGTAATCCCAGCTACTCGGGAGGCTGAGGCAGGAGAATCGCTTGAACCTAGGAGGCGGGACTGCCGTGAGCTGAGATCGCGCCACTGCACTCCAGCCTGGGTGACAGAGCGAGACCTCTATCTCAAAAAAAAAAAAAAAAAAAAAAAAAAAAACAAAGAAGGAGACACAGAGAGACAGAGAGCAGAAAACAGAAGCAGAGACTGGAGCAATCCGACAATAAGCAAAAGTCAAGGTTTGCCAGAGCCCCCAGAAGCCAGAGGACACCGAAGGATCCTCTCCTGGAGCCCCCAGGGGAGCACAGCCCTACAGACACTTTGGTGTAGTACTTCTGCCCTCCAGAACCACGACAGGACACACATCTGTGGACTGATGCTTCCAGGTCTGTGGTCACCTGTTACAGCAGCCACAAGAGGCTCGTCTGCCCATCTTCTCTCCCCTTCCTTCAAGCTTATCACCATGGAGGAGTGAGTTCAATTCCCTCTGCCTGCCCAAAACCCCCAACAACTTTTTTTTGTGTGAGATGGAGTCTCGCTGTGTCGCCCAGGCTGGAGTGCAATGGCACCATCTTGGTTCACAGCAAGCTCCGCCTCCTGGGTTCAAGCGATTCTCCTGCCTCACCGTCCCGAGTAGCTGGGATTACAGGCGTGTAGCTGGACACGCTACACGTAGCTGGACAGGCGTGCGCCCTCATGTCCAGCTAATTTTTGTATTTTTAGTAGAGACGGGGTTTCACCATGTTGGCCAGGCTGGTCTCGATCTCTTGACCCCCGATCCACCCAACTCGGCCTCCCAAAGTGCTAGGATTAGAGGCGTTAGCCACTGCGCCCGGCCATTTTTTTTTAACTTTTTAAAAATTATTATTATTATTATTATTTTGAGAGAGTCTCGCTGTGTCACCCAGGCTGGAGTGCAGTGGCGTGATCTCGGCTCACTACAACCTCCACCTCCCAGGTACAAGCGATTCTCCTACCTCAGCCTCCTGAGTAACTGGGATTACAGGTGCCCGTCACAGGTGCCCAGCTAATTTTTGTATTTTTAGTAGACATGGGGTTTCACCATGTTGGCCAGGCTGGTCTCGAACTCCTGACCTCATGATCTACCCGCCTCAGCCTCCCAAAGTGCTGGGATTACAGGCCTGAGCCACTGCGCCCGGCTCCTGGTGGTTTTTAAGCTTGCAAAGGGTGCAGGATAAGCCCTGCAGAAGTCAACGGTCAGTAATGAGGGCTGCGGATTCAGCCCATCTCCAGGGAAAGCCCCGAAACTGGCAACACCAGCTACTTCCGGGAAGGGGAACGCAATGAGAGCAACGCGGCAGAGACGGGGGCTTTCGTTTCACTTTCACCATGTGCCATTTATACCCCTAGAGCTCTGGACACCCTGGGCACGGCCACTGATGCAAAACGTTGGTCCTTCTTCCTGGGGGTGTGTGGCCAAGTGAGGGTAGATGAGGGAGAAGCCACTTCCGGGCTAAGGCCCTCAATACCCAGGCTCAGTCTGGGTTCTCCTGTGTCCCAGGAGGCAAAAAAGGTGACCACAAGTTGGGCTGTGGTATCAAAACCAGAACAAACGGGGTGTTCCAAGCCTGGGCAACACAGCAAGACTCCCATCTGTACAAAACATAATTAGCCAGGCGTGGTGGTGCACCTGTAGTCCCAGCTACTTGGGAGGCTGAGATGGGAAGGTCACTTGAGCCCTGGCGTTTGAGGCTGCTATAAGCTGTGGTTGTGCCACTGCACCCCAGCCTGGGCAACGGAGCAAGACCAGGTCTCAAGAAAACAAACAAGGTGTTCCTTACCCAAAGGAATTGCAAGCAGGGGCCCAGACAGATACTTGTACTGTTCACTCATGTTCACAGAAGCCAAAAGGTGGAAGCAAGCCAAGTGTCCATCAACAGATGGACGGATAAACACAGCACGGTGCATCTGTATGGTGGAATATTACTCAGCCATGAAAAGGAAGGGAGTCCCAACACAGGCTGCAACACGGATGCACCTTGAGGACGTCACGCTCAGTGAGAGAAGTCAGACAGAAAAGAACAAATCAGCCAGGTGTGATGGCTCACGCTTTTAAACCCAGCACTTTGGGAGGCCAAGGCGGGTAGATCACTTGAGGTCAGGAGTTCGAGACCAGCCTGGCCAACATGGCGAAACTCCACCTCTACTAAAGCATTTACAAAATTAAATGGTGTTGTGGCAGGCGCCTGTAGTCCCAGCGACTCAGGAGGCTGAAGCGGAAGAATTGCTTGAACTCGAAAGGCGGAGGTTGCGGTGAGCTGAGATCGCACCACTGCACCCCAGCCTGGGTGACAGAGTGAGACTGCATCTCGAAAAAAAAAGGACAAACCTGCCGGGCACGGTGTCTCAAGCCTGTAATCCCAGAGGACGAGACGGGTGGATCACAACAGGAGATCGAGACCATCCTGGCTAACCCGTGAAACCCCGCTCTACTAAAAATACAAAAAATAGTCATGAGATGGCGCCAGTCCCAGCACGGGAGGCTGAGGCAGCAGAATTATATGGACCTCGAGGCAAGGAGCTTACAGCAGTGAGCTGAGATCCGCCACTGCAATTCCAGCCTGGGCTACAGAGCCGCAGACCTCGCCTCAAAAAAAAAAAAAAAAAAAAAAGGACAAACCTTGTGTGATTGCACGCCTAGGCGGTCCCTAGAGTCGTCAAATTCAGAGAGAGTCCATCTGTTGATGGACGCTTGGATGGCTTCCACCTTTTGGCTGCTGTGAACAAGAGCGAACAGTACAAGGGAAGCAGGTTGGGGGGTGCCAGGGGCTGGGGAGGGGACGGGGAGCGAGTGTGCCACGGGGACAGAGATTCTGTTTGGGAAGATGGAAAGTTCTGGAGATGACGGTGGTGATGGCTGCACCGCCGTGCAAATGTGCTGAATGCCACTGAACTGAGCACTTAGAAATGGCTAAAATGGTCAATATTATGTTTCATATATCTTACCGCAATTCAAAAAAGAAAGAAAGGCGCTCCGGTGGCTCTCAGGCAGAGCTCCACCTCTGTCTGGTTGCCGGTGATGCCACAGTATAGCAGGCCCCTCCTCTCTGGAGCGGTGACCATGACCTGTTGCCAGCCCCGACCTGCGGGAGGCTGAGCCCAGCGGCGCCTTCTGGGAAGGAGCGAAGGAGGGAGCCTTTCTGATAATTACCCCCAGGCAGAGGGCAGGCGGGCACAGGGGCCCAAGCCCCTCCAACCCATCCCACAGGCCCCAGGGTGTTTACTGAGCTTGGAGAATTCCGCGCTGTGGGCTGGGCCACTCCTGCCCTGAGACAGGAAGACAAGGTCAGCTCAGGGCACAGAAGCCACCGCCCGGCTGTCACCTTTCCTTGTGGATGCAGAGCCAGGACCCCGGGCTCTGTGGTTTACCTTCCCGGGGGCTCGGGCTCTGTGCTGAGGGTGCATGCGCTATTCCCTGGGGCCCCTAGACCTCTTTTCCTTTCTTTCTTCTTTCTTTCGAGACAAGATCTCGCTCTGTTGCCAGGCTGGAGAGTGCAGTGGTGCGGTCTCGGCTCACTGCAACCTCGGCCTCCTGGGTTCAAGTGGCCTTCCTGCTTCAGCCTCCCGAGTAGCTGGGACCACAGGTGCATATCACTGCACCCAGTTAATTTTTAAAATTTTTTTGTGGACATGGGGGTCTCACTCTTTTACCGAGGCTGGTTCTGGACTCCTGACCTCAAGCAGTTCTCCTGCTTCAGTGCCCCAAAGCACTGGGATTATAGGTGTGAGCCACTGTGTCCAGCCAGGGTTTTTATTTTTTTCTTTTGCAGAGATGGGGGGGTCTCTGTTGCCCAGGCTGGTCTCAAACTCCCGGCCTCACGTGATCTTCCCATGTCGGCCTCCGAAGGTGCTGGGATTACAGGCACGAGCCACCGCGCCCGGATTAGCCAGACTTCTTTCTCCGCCTCGGTCATGAGGATCAGGAAGCAGAGAACCAAGTTTCTGCCACCAACCTGTAGTAGGGCCGTGGGTCACCCATGCCCCTCCCAGTGTTTCCATGGTTACCAGGGAAGCCAGTGAAGGGCGGAGTCTTTCGGGAGAAGGAAGCTGGGCCAGAGAGGAGATGCGGATGTGAGAAGGCCCAGCCCACTCTGGGGAAAGATGATTCTTGGTATAGACCAGAGAGCAGTCGTGCCCTCACTGCGCTGGGCACAAGACAAGGACTTCGGAGCTGATTATTTCGTTTTTGGTGCTTTTTGTTTGTTTGTTTGAGGCGGAGTCTCACTCTGTCACCCAGGCTGGACTGCTCACCTCTGCTCACTGCAACCTCCACCTCCCGGGTTTAAGCGAGTCTCCTGCCTCAGCCTCCCGAGTAGCTGGGATAACAGGCACCTGCCACCACGCCCGGCTAATTTTTGTATTTTTAGTAGAGACGGGGTTTCACGATGTTGGCCAGGCTGGTCTCGAACTCCTGACCTCAGGTGATCCACCCGCCTCAGCCTCCCAAAGTGCTGGGATGAGAGGTGTGAGCCGCTGCGCCTGGCCTGATTATTTCATTTACTTCCTGCAGCAACCCTGGGCAGCAGGGGTGTGATCACCCCCCGTCTTACCAAACAGAAGCAGAGAGTGACCACAGGTGCCCACCTGACCCCGCGTCTCCAGCGGGAACGTGAAGCTGATGCTGCTCCCGCCCCAGGCCTGAAGCCGGCCCCCCGCCCCAAACCAGCCTGACCAGCGGCACCGTGGAAACCCACGGGGACCTCTGCCCCCCACGGGAGGCTGGGGCATCTCTCACCCTCTTTGTGCCTCAGTTTCCTAATCTGTCACACAGGGAGGTTGGACCCAAACCAGTTGATTGTCATGGGTGGAGCCAGAACCCGCTGTGGCTCCCTCCTGTCCTCAGGATAAAATGCAGCTTCTGCCGTGCGGCCTCCTCGCTCCCTCTCCCTCACCTTTTCAAGGTCCTGGAACCGTCTCTGCACCTGTATCTCCCACCCTACCTGTCACCTTCAGGGCACTAGCAACACTCAACTCATGTCACTTCCTCCAGGAAGCCCTCCCTGAATTCCCGAACGAAGCTCCTGGTGTGGGCACCTGCTTTCACTCTTGGGCGGTGTTGTCTTCATCGGTTCACTCAATCAGGGTCTCAACTGGGGCAATTCTGTCCCCTCAAGGGACACTGGGTGGTGTCTGGGGACATCTGTAATTGTCATGATGGAGGGGTGCTCCTGGCATGGAGTGGATGGAGGCCAGGGATACTGCTCAGCACCCTGCATTGCCCAGGACGGCCTCACCCCAGAGAACAGTCCAGTGTCAGTGTCCACAGTGCCCGGGGGAGAGACCTGCTTTAATTATTTGGGAATAAACCGAGTCTCCTCCCTGTTCACCCCAGACACTGGAATAAACTTCAGAGGGGGCCCCAGCTCCTGGGACTCACCTCCTCTCTCCCTCCCCACTCAGGGTGTGGATTTCAATGTGTGCAGCCTCCTGGGACCTCCGCAGGGCAGAGGATCATGGGACGCAGAATCTCTTGGGGGTCTGCGGAATCTTCTATCCCAGAGGGTCTCAACCCAGGTGATTCTGTCCCGGGGAAGCTGGGTGGTGTCTGGGGATATCTGTGGTTGTCACGACTGGGGGTGCTCCTGGCATGGAGCGGGTGGAGGCCAGGGACGCTGTCAGCACCCTGCAGTGCCCAGGACGACCCACCCCAGAGAACGATCGGCCTCACATGTTCATGGCGGTAAGGGGCTGAGCCCACCCCCAGCATGGCTCCAGGGGCACCCACAGTGGGGCCCCAGCCCCACGGCCACCTCTCCTCCCACTTCCTCCGGGCGCCTGTCCTCTGCACCTGCATCCTCCGGCTCTGGCTCCCTTCAAAGCTAGTCACAGCTGGCAGCCCACATGCCGTAAACACCCACCCAGACGTGCCAGCCAGACCTGGCTTTCTGTCACTCCCGGCTGATTCTGAATTCCCAGTCTCACATGGGCCAGAGGGTGACTGGCTCGAGACTTGCCTCTCATTACGAGCAAAGCTCTGATTCAACCGGAATATTAGTCAGGGAACAGCATGTCACATTCCAGGAGGCTGATCAGCTCCGACCTCAGTGCCAGCAGCTGACTCAGCCCAGAGAGCTGCATGTGCTAACTACTCCTTCTGAGCCTCACAGTTATGTTCTCGAGATTTCACTCAGTGTCACATGGTGTCACTGGTCCTGGTCGCAGACACAGACTCACCTGTGTGCGGGGAGTCAGGTGAGGACCGGTCCCAGCACCTTCATTCTTTGTTTCTTTCACTCACTCAGTAAACATCTGGTGAAGGCTTAGACCAGATCCCTGATCTTAATGAAGGAGGTGACGGTCTGGCCCGGGTGACAAGCACAGTTGATGTGATGATCACAACACAGTTGCCATGTGGCCCTGGGCACGTTAGCCCCTCTCCGCTACTGTTTTCTCCTCTGTGAAATGGAGATAATGATCTCAACTTCAACATGGCAAGTGTATGAGTCAGCTACTGCTGCGTAACAAACAACAGCAACAACAAAAACACCATTTGCCATCTCATAATTTCTGTGTGTCAAGAGTCTGGTTTAACTGGGTCCTCTGCTCAGACTGTTATAAGCCTGAAATCAAGATATGGGCTGGGCTGAGTTATCATCTGGAACTTGGGGTCCTCTCCCGAGCTTGTTTGGTCATCGGCAGAATCCATTTCCTTGCAGCACTAGGAATGAGGTCACTGTTTTCCTACCGGCTTTTGGATGGGGGTGCTCTGAGCCCCAAGGGGCTACTCTCAGGTCTCTGCCACATGGACCCTCCAGTGGCAGCTCATGACATGGCTGTTTGCTTTCTTTAAGGCAAGCACCCCCTTCCCTTTCTCTCTTTCTTCCAAGTGTGGTTTATATATACATATATATAACATAAGACTGATAATCTTAATCATGTTTACATGTACGATTCAGTGATGTTAAGTATATTCACACTGCTGTGCAATGGCTCTCCAGAACCTTCCATCTTGTACAACCAAGACATTGTATGCACTCAACAACAGCGCCCCTCTTCCCTCCCCCAACCCCTAGCACCCACCATTCTCCTTTCTGTCTCTATGAATTTGACAACTTGGGATGTGCTTCTGCTCTCGTTTATGGGCTCACCTGATGAGGCCAGGCCCACCCAGGATGTCTCCTTTTTGATGAGCTCAAGTCAACCGACTAGGAGTCTTCATCGCATTTGCAAAATCCCTTTACCAAACACATGACCTATCTGCATTAACCGAACCACTGGAGTGACACCCCATCGTACTCGCAGGTCCAACCCATCTTCAAGTGCAGGGGATTAGATGAGACGTGGGCAGTAGTGGGTGGGGATCTTGGGCGCCATCTTGGAATTCTGCCTACAACTGTAGCTGTAAAAGACATGGTGGTCATTGCTATTTAGGTGCCGTTAGTAGGAAACACACACAAAGTGGCCCCCAAGGAGCACATACTATGCATCAGGCTCTGCACAAGGCATAGAGAAAACAGCAAAGAACTTTGGGGAAAGTTGAAGACTTGAGGTGAACAACTGGATATCTTACTAGGTCTTTCTG
Source organism: Papio anubis (assembly GCF_008728515.1). NCBI lineage: Eukaryota > Metazoa > Chordata > Mammalia > Primates > Cercopithecidae > Papio > Papio anubis. Next base: position 48,945,377 of record NC_044995.1, on the reverse strand, counting down.
GATATCTTAGTAGCTTGAGCAAATGGATAGGGGATATTGGGGGATGGGTTATCTCCCTTGGAAAGAACTCCAAATGTCCCTTTCAATAACTTTCCACCCTACCAGTCATCTCTTCCTTCCAGAAATTCTCAGGAGGCAGCGCTTGATGGCTCTTCTGCAGATGCCAGGATGATGATGACAGCAGGCCATGCTCTTGTGTTTAGAATAGGACGTCCCCAAGGACATGGAGTCACAGACGGGTCAGGTAAGTTGCCTGGGCGCCCACACGAATAGGAGGCGCTTCTGGATTTGAACCGAGTCTTCTAGTGCTAGGAGCCCCAGAACAAACCTACTGCCACCCCTTCCCCACGACAAAGCCCACCAGAAGGGCTGGCTGCTTGAGAGGTAGTGGATAAGACCTCACAGACTAGTGGGAGAAGACAGAAGAGCGTGGCCCTGAACACGGCGTGGGGGCACACAGTGATTGGAACCTGGCACCCACACCAACGGTCAAAGTCTGGATGGTTTTGTTTGGTTGTACTCCCACCTCCCTCTGACCCCATGCACACGAGTAAGAGGAGCTCCATCCACATTTATGGACACTTAATGTTCCTGCACACCCACAAATAAGGTGAAGCCGAGTCTGCACGTGTGCAAAAGGCACAGAGCTTTGCACATACATGGTGCCAAGGTCCATTTCCTGGTTTTGTACTACAGTTACGTAAGATGTCACCACTGGGGGAAACTGTGAAGGTCCATGTGATGTTTTTTGCTCTGTGTGATTTTTGCAACTTCCTCTGAATCTGTAATGATTTCAAAATAAAGGTTTTTTTGAGACATCTTTTATACTTAAATACCCAGGTTGAAATGTGGTGGGAGACATCCGGTTTCATCGCAAAGCCCGCTTTCAAATACGCTGCTTGCTCAGTTCGTAGCTGGGACTATTAGAACTCCACCACTACGCCTGGCTAATTTTTGCATTTTAGAGATAATTTCATCAGTAGCCAGGAAACCGGCCTGGTTTTCGCGGATGCTGTCGCCTCCTGTGCGCTGGATGACAGGCGCAGGCACTGCGCCTGGCCAAGGTTTAAAAGGCCGGGCGCTGCGGTACTACCGTAATCCCAGCACTTTGGGGAGGCCGAGACGGCGGATCACGCAGGTCAGAGATCGAGACCATCCTGGCTAACTCTGTGAAACCCCTGCTTCTACTAAAAAAATACAAACAAAGCTGGGCGAGGTGGCAGGCGCCTGTAGTCCCAGCTATCGAGGCTGAGGCAGGGAGGAATGGCGTGGAACCCAGAGGCGGAGCTGCAGTGAGCCGAGATCCGCCACTACATCGTGCCTGGGCGACAGAGCCAGACTCCGTCTCAAAAAAAAAAAAAAAAAATTCAGTGGAGACACGTTTAGTTGTAATTGGGACACAGCTTGCCACCTACTCTCCAAATGCCTCCTTTCTCCCAATAACCCGGACCCTCTCCCCAAAGTCCTGGCAATACTCCTGGGCGCAGGAGTGAAGGATGCACACCAGAAAAGGGAGCGGGTCCTGCTTATTCAACCTGGTTGCAGTCAATCGGCCCCTCTTCCCTTTGCCACCAAGAGGATTCTAAGATCACCAAGATCCCCACTCCCTGGAGAGCACGTCTTGTAGAATCCCTCCTGAGCTGGGCAGGCCTTGGACGCGACGAGCATAACACTCTGATTAGCATTGGCTTTGCAGGAAAGAAAGGATTTTGAAGAGGTGAATAAGGTCCTAAATTAGTTGACCTTGAGTTCGTTGAAAGGGCGATTATCCTAGGTGGGCCTGGCCTAATCGAGTGACCCTTTAAAAGGGATTGGGCCCTTCCTGAAGTGAGAGCCTGGAAGCGTGAGGGGCCTATGGAGAAGGCCATGTGGCCTAAGAGTGGCCTCAAAGAGCTGAGAGTTGCCCCTTCTTGACAGCTAACAAGACAACAGAAACAGTTTGTCAACCACAAGGAATTGAATTCTGAATGAGCCTGAAATGAGCTTAGAAGTGGATTCATCACCACACAAACCTTCAGATGAGAATGCAGCCCTGGCTCACATCTCTGAGGTCAGAAGTTTGGACATAGTGTGGCTGGGTCCTCTGTGCAGGGTCTTACCCAGCCACACTACATCCACACTTCTGACCTATGGAAGCATGAGCTAATAAATGGGTGTCACTCTAAGCTACTGCATTCATGGTAGTTGTTACACAGCCATAGCTAGCCAATACATTGCTGCAGACCAGAGCCCTCTAGGATTTTACGGTCGGCTTTCATACTTATCCATACACAAGGGCTTGGACACCCTGTCCCTCCACAATCAGCCAAGCAACTCAGCAGTTTCCTCCTGAGTATGTCTGAACATATCATCAAAAAAGTCTAATGACCATGACATTATCTGATTGTCTTAACAGCACTGTGCGGGGGTGAGGAGGCACAGTAGGCATGAAGAACAGAGGAAGATTGATGCATTTAGTATTAGACAGCTTGACATGCATTAACCCCTTGAGAGGCAGGCACTGCCTATTCTCCCCCATTTCACAGACAAGGGCATTGAGGTTCAGATAAGCATAGAGATGTCCCAGGGCCACAGAGTCAGTAGGTGGCACAGTTGGGAGCCCAAGCCCTAAACTGCTGGTTATGTCACCTCATGAAACCACTTAACCTCGCTGGGTCTCAGCATCCTTATCTGTCCAGTGAATCCTCACAAGTGGTTATGAGATGAAATCAGACAATTCAGGGCCTCTAGGCTGAGGGTCAGCAAACCTTTTCTGCAAAGGGCCACTGAGCTCTGTCCTTGTAGGATGAAAGCAGTCACTGATGACAGGTAAATGAATGTCTGTGGCCATGTGCCAATAAAACTTTATTTATAAAAACAGGAAGTGGAAGGAAGGACTTGGCCCAGGGAGCTGCACTATGTCTGTGGCTGTGTGCCAATAAAACTTTATTTATACAAACAGGAACTGGAGGGGGAACTTGGCCCAGGGAGCTGCAGTATGTCTGTGGCTGTGTGCCAATAAAACTTCATTTATAAAAACAGGAAGTAGAGGGCCAGACTGGGCCTGGGGTGGGGGGGTACAGTATGTCTGTGGCTGTATGCCAATAAAACTTTATTTATAAAAACAGGAAACAGAGGGAGGACTTGGCCTGGGGGCCACAGTTTTCAACCCCAGCTTTAGCAGGTTTTTCCTTCCTTTTCTAACTTCTAAAATGAAGCCGACTGACCCTAGAAGTGCCATTTCTGAAAGAGGACGAGAGAAAAGGGGTGAAAGGATGTTGAACCAGCCAAGGCAGACTGCAGCATTTTCAGGGCTTCTCCCTGATATCTCCAATAAAGACAACTAGCACCGACTAGGCTAATCCCACGATGGCTTGTTCTGCAGGGACATCATCACCCTGGTGCTGCCCTCTCCCCCATTCTCTAGAGGAAGGAGCCCCAAAGAGAACAGATAAACTCTGCCTCCTAGAAAGGTAAGAGTCCTGGCCTGGCACCGTGTGGGATCACACCTGTAATCCCAGCACTTTGGGAGGCCGAGGCAGGTGGATCACTTGAGGTCAGGAGTTCGAGACCAGCCTGACCAACGTGGTGAAATCTGTCTCTACTAAAAATACAAAAATTAGCCAGGCATGGTGTCAGGCGCCTGTAATCCCAGCTACTTGGGAGGCTGAGGCAGGGGAATTGCTTGAGCCTGGGAGGTGGAGGTTGCAGTGAGCCGAGACTACGCTATTTCATTCTAGCCTGGGAGACAAGAGTGAAACTCCATCTCAAAAAGAAAAAGAAAACCAACCTGCTATAAACAAAACTAAAAGAAACACACACACACACGCAGAGAACAGACGGGGAATTGTAAAAACAGCTGACAAACACAGACTTTCTACTCTATAGTGAAATCTCTCCCCTCAGCACTGTGGACATCAGGACTGGATCCATCTCTGGGGTGAGGCCGTCCTGGGCACTGCAGGGTGCTGAGCAGAGTCCCTGGCCTCCACTCACTCCCTGCCAGGAGCACCCCTTAGTTACACTGAGCTATGATCGCACCACTGCACTCCCACCTGGGCAACAGAGTGAGACTCTGACTCTAAAATAATAATAATAATAATAATAATAATAATAATAACAACAAGAAAATAAGAATAATAATTCAGATCCATGTCTGGTAAAAATAATAAGTAAAGCTGAGGCTCTAAAATAATAAATTAAAATAATAAATGAGTAAAGCTGAGGCTCTAACATTACGTTTTTGCGAGGAGTTCATTACAAGGCTCATCCAGCCACAGCGGGCTCTGCACTGGGGCACCCGCCTGGGCCTCTGCCTGGCCTGCGTCAGCTTAGGAGCCCTCAGCCCCTTGAACCCTGCTGGTGGGACAAGGGGCCCCTCTGCTAGGCCCTTAACTTCTGAGCAGACCCCACCTTGGGCCTTCCCAGGCTGCACCTTAACCATCTAGGACACACATCCCCAGGCGGCACTGGGAGTGTCTGCGCACAGATCCGAGGGTGTTAGCCTGGCAGGGGCCCTGCACATGGGTGCTGGTTCACTAAAACGATGAAGCGGACAGGAGGAAGATTAACATCCAACGGGCCGCATCATTGCTGTCCTGGGCAACAGACTCTGACCCCTGCTATAGGGGGTCATAGACGGTCTAGATCAAGCCACAGATTGGCAGAGCCATCCTCTCTGGCCTCCGCTCGGCTCCCCCATGTCCCCTGCCCCCTGGCATCTCATCATACGCGACCATCACCGCCGTGTGTGTTTTGAGTCAAAGGCGGCCAAGTCTCGATGAATCTGCCGATGACCGAGTTGGTGCCTCATCCCTCGCTCTGTGGGAGGCTGACTGTGCAAGCGGTTGCTTAGCAACAGACACACACACACACACATACACAAACACATACGCACGAGAGGTGGTTGTGGGCTGCACACTGGGCTGGGGTGCTCAGATTCCCACGGCCCCACCAACGGATCCCCGGGCTCGGTGGTCGTGGACGTGAGCCCTCTGTGTATGGAGCCTCAATCAGCAGAGTCAGGAGGTCGCAATAACAGCTCTGAAACGGGGATTCATTGAGAGGACATTGGTGGGCTTGAAGACGGGGGTCTGCCTACCGGGGCTTGAGTGGGAGCCATAGTAATTCTGTCAGGAGGAGAACAGAAGCCTGTTCTCAACTCCCCCGGGAGGCAGGTTCTTCTGCACCGGGCCTTCTCCCCCCGGCACTGTGGGCATTTGGGGCTGAATCATTCTCGGTGCTGGGACTGCCCCGGGCACGGCAGTGGCACCCCTGGCCTCCACCCCATGGCATCCACCAATCAAGGCAGTCACAGATGTCTCCTGGGTGCAAAACTGCCCCAAGTTGAGACCCCCTGGGCTAGGGGATTCCACGGACTCCAAGAGACTCTGCGTCCCATGATCCTCTGCCCTGCTGAGGTCCCAGGAGGCTGCACACATTGAAATCCACACCCTGAGTGGGGAGGGAGAGAAAGGAGGAGAATCCCAGGAGCTGGGGGTCCCCCTGGTTTACACCGCCTACCCCATTGCGAGTTTATTCTGGTGCCTATTATGAGCAGAAAAATAACTTGATTTTTTGTTCCCCAAAATAATGAACCCAGAGTTTCTACCACTCAGCACTGTGGATATTTGAGGCCCGATTGTTCTCTGGGGCAGGGCCGTCCTGGGCACGGCGGGGTGCTAAGCAGCATCCCTGGTCTCCACCCACTCCATGCCAGGAGCACCCCCAAGTCACAAAAACGACAGGTGTCCCAGAAATTGCTCAATGTCCCTGAGGTTGGGGGGCGGCATCACTCAGGCGACCCCTGCTATAGAGGGTCACGTCCAAGCTCTCCTACAGCCAGGAAGCACCACCTTGTCCTGGGCTACAGACATGGAGGCTGCCGGGTACAGGGAGATTTTCTGAGCCCTGGGGGCTGTGGCAGAGCCCCTGATTTCGGCACAGCGTCCCGTAATTACTTGTGGGCTGCACACGTTTTCTCGGGGGAGGGTGGCAGCAGCGAGCTGTGACCTTCCGGGGGCAGAACGGCGTTTTCAGGTCCTGGCTGGATATCTTGGCAACTCTTTCAGGGGAACAAGTTGTCCGCGAAAAGAACTGATAATAACGTGAATTTCAACACGACGAGGACACGCTGAAATCTGGTGACCGACCAGGGGGAAGTAAACCCGCTCTGACTGGCCGTGGGGACTGGAGTTTGCTCACCACACAAGAGCCCTTCTCAAGATAAAAGTCTCCGGTAAAGCTCTCAGCAGAAATGTTACCAAAAAAAAAAAAAAAAAAAAAAAAAAACCTCCCTGGGAGAATGAGGAGCTATCAGAAAAACACACTCTGTGATCTGGAGGTCACAGAGTTCTTCTGTACTCAGTGAGGCAAGAAGCAAAAAGGCTGAAGAAATGCTTATCCTGGAACAGGGGTTTCCACCCGGGCACTGTGGACATTGGTGCTGGATTGTTCTCTGGGGTGGAGCCGTCCTGGGCACTGCAGGGTGCTGAGCAGCGTCCCTGGCCTCCACCCACTCCATGCCAGGAGCACACCCCTGTCGTGTAACCACAAATGTCCCCAGACATTGCCCCAGATGAGTGAGGACGGAGGTGCAGGTGGGCGTAGGTGGGTGCAGGTGGGCGTAGGTGGGTGCAGGTGGGTGTAGGTGGGTGCCGGTGGGCATAGGCAGGTGCAGGTGCCCCGTGAACCCATCTCCACCTGCACCATCTGCATCTCCAACCCCACCCCCAGCCCCAGTGTCTCCTAAGGGGTAGAAAATCCACAATGCTGAACGTGAGAGACCCTGCCTTAATTTGAGAAAAGAAAAGGACTCAAGTCTGTCCCCTCCTCACATCAGACGCCACGATAAACTCCCAATGGGCCAGATGGTGTCAGCCAGGGGGACCCCAGCTCCTGGGATTTGCCTCCTCTCTCCCTCCTCACTCAGAGTGTGGATTTCACTGTGTGCAGCCTCCTGGAACAATGTGGCCCCGATGTCCACAGGGGCCAGTGGGGGAAACCCTATGTTGTTTGGAAAAAAACGGAATCTGCTTCCTGCTCACACCAGACACCAGAATAAACTCCCAATGGGGCAGACAGCATCAACCAGGGGCACTCCAGCTCCTGAGATTCACCTACTCTCTCCCTCCCAGTCAGGGGGTGGATGGAATTCTCCTCACCTGCCGCCACCCAGGGCAGGGGTGCCTGAGTCTTTAACTCACAGGCGAGGATCCAGGCCCTCTGCCCGCCAGGACAATGACCCCTCCCGAAGCTAGGGAGTGGCAGCCCCAGGTCCGCAGCCAGCTCTTACCCTGAAAAGCGTGACATCCGGGAGGGGGATTGGCAGGCACCCCAGGGCCTGATGGTGGGGACAAGCCAGGGTCTGATTCCCATAGCAGGATGACCTGCACTCCCCCAGGGCCACCCACCCCTCCAGGGGGATGCTTACGCCTTCCATTCTCTGGTCCAAGCTCTGCTCTGGCAACACCTCTGTGCCTGAGTGTGGGGTGTGTTCCCTGACTACCTTAAGGCCACTCCTGGGAGCACAGCCAGTGCCTCCCGCCTCCTGCCATGCACAATATCCAGGGACTGCCTCTGGTTTTGGCAGAGAGGCTCCGAGTGGGCACACAGGGGCCCCCAGGGCAGGGGCCAATCACCTGGGTTTGCCTGAGACCTGGGACTCTCAGTGATGAACCAAGAAGGTATCAAGCAAACTGCAGTGGGGGTAGTGACAGAGCTCAAAGACGGGCTCGGGAGTGACTGAAGACATCTGGGATGCAGTCCGTATGCACTGCCTGCACCTCTGTCTCCACCTGCACCACCTGCCCCCACCTGCACCTCCATCCCCACCTGCACCCATCCCCACCTGCTGCACCTCCATCCCCACCTACACCTCCATCCCCACCTACACCTCCATCCCCACCTGCACCCACCTGCACCTCCGTCCCCACGTGCAACCCACCTGCACCTCTGTCCCCACCTGCACCTGTGTCCCCACCTGTACCCACCTGCACCCACCTGCACCCACCTGCACCTCCATCCCCACCTACACCTCCATCCCCACCTGCACCTCCATCCCCACCTGCACCTGTGTCCCCACCTGTGCCCACCTGCACCCCCTGCACCTCCGTCCCCACCTGCACCCACCTGCACCTCCGTGCCCACCTGCACCCACCTGCACCTCCGTCCCCACCTGCACCCACCTGCACCCCGTCCCCACCTGCCCCCACCTGCACCTCCGTCCCCCACCTGTGCCCACCTGCACCTGTGTCCCCACCTCGTGCCCACCTGCACCGACCTGCACCTCCGTCCCCACCTGCGTCCACTGGCACCTCCGTCCCCACCTGCACCCCCACCTCCATTTGTCCTCATCTGCACCCACCTGTACCACCTGCACCCCGTCCTCACCTGCACCTCTGTCCCTAACTGCACCTCCATCCCCACTTGTCCTCATCTGCACCCCCTGCACCCCCGTCCCTACCTGCACCCCCCGCATCTCCAGCCCCCTCCCGGCTCCAGGCCCGGGCCCAGGAGACTCCATGGGCCTCCTCTGCCCCCTGGTGGCCGCCAGCGGTAACAACAGCCCTCTGCAAACCGAGCTTCCCAGGCCGGGGAACAGGCTCCCCGAGCCCCGGCCGGCCGTCTTTGCTGCTTGGGGCCTACAGAAGATAGGAGCAGGGCATCACGGTGCTGGTTTTGTCACCAGGACAGGCAGCCACGGCCCTCGCTTGGCGGCGCACCGGCTCTCCTGCAGAGGCTGCCACCCAGAGGTCAGAGACCCCGGCAGGCGCCTGCACCCCTCACAGCCTCGCTCTCGTCCATTCTTGTAGGGAGGTGAGTTTCCAAGCTTCCCACCCTGTGTCCCCAGGAACCAAAGCCGCACTCGCCCAGCCCAGCGCCCAGCAAACAGGAGGTGCTCAATGAATGACTATCAACATTATTAAAGATCAGGAAGAACCCATCCCACGCCATCCTGTGTAACAGAGGACCCCTTCGAGGTCAGCCGGCACCACGCCTGCTCACCACTAATTCCGTCCTCTCTACTGGGGCCTCCCCTTGGGTGCTGTGGACATCAGAGCCTGATGGTTCTCTGGGATGGGGCCGTCCAGGGAACCATAGGGTGCTGAGCAGCGTCCCTGGCCTCCATCCACTCCATGCCAGGAGCACCCCTCCATCAAGGCAATTACAGATGTCCTCTGGGGGCAGAATCACCCCTGGTTGAGACTCCCCGGGTTAGGGGATTCCACAGACCCCCAAGAGCCTCTGCATCCCAAGATCCTTCTGCCCCTGCTGGAGGTCCCAGGAGGCTGCACATCGCTGGAAATCCACACCCTGAGTGAGGAGGGAGAAAGGAGGTGAATCCCAGGAGCTGGGGGTCCCCTGGTTTACACCGACTGCCCCATCGGGAGTTTATTCTGGTGTCTAGATAAACTCTCTAGGACTGGAAGTCAGTTTGAATAATGAATGGGTAGGCTGGGTGGCTCACGCCTCTGTCACCCCCAGCACTTGGGAGGCTGAGGTGGATCACAAGGTCAGGAGTTCAAGACCAGCCTGGCCAACATGGTGAAACCCCCTCGCCTCTACTAAATATGTACCAGCCGGGCATGGTGGCGTGCACCTGTAATCCCATCTACCGAGGCTGAGGCGGGAGAATCTCTTGAACCCGGGAGGAGGAGGTGGCAGTGGGCCGAGATCGTGCCACTACACTGCAGCCTGGGCAACAGAGTGAGACTCTGTCCAAAAAAAAATCCTCTATGGCAAAACCCACCATAAGCAAAGTCAAAAGACATGCTCAGGAAAATATTTGCGAAGTTCAAACCAACGTTTATAAACTGTTCAAACAAATCAATGCACCTAAAACGCCGGAACAGAAAGGTCATCAAAGAGCCCAGCCTGGCAGTCCATTTTCGGTGAAGCGAACGCCAGAGAACGGTCGGATTCACCGGCCACCGAGGACACCCAAACAAAACAAAGATGTGCACCCCTACTTGCCAGCTTGGCAAAGATCTCATCGCTGCAGCCGGGAGGGTGGGAACGAGCGCTCCGGGAAGGAATGGGGCGTTTCTGGAGGTCCTTGTGGCTGGATGTCAAATGTAGATCACATGCACAGAGTCTCAGCACAAACTAACTGGCAGGAATCCCAACGAAACCCAACCATCCAAGGAATGATCCGAGGAAATGAATGAGGGAGGGAGGAATGGAGGGAGGGATGAATGGGAAGAAAGGAAGGAAGAAGGAGGTGGGAAGGAGGGATGGAAGGAAGGGAAGGAGGGGGAAGGGAGGAAGGAGGAAGGAAGGAAGGAAGGAGGGAATGGAAGGAAGGAAGGAAGGAAGGAAGGGGGATGGAAGAAGAGGAAGGAAGGAAGAGGAAGGAAGGAAGGAGGGAAGAAGGAAGGGACAGAGGGAAGGAGGGAGGAAGGAAGGAGGAAGGAAGGAAGAAGGAAGGAAGGAAGGAAGGAGAAGGAAGGAAGGGAGGGGGGAGGGAGGTAGGAGGGAGGGAAGGAAGCAGCAGAGGGAGGGAGATAGAGATAGGAAGGAAGGAGAAAGGGGGGACAGGGAGGAAGGCGAGAGATAGAGAGAGGGGGAAGGAATGAAAGACACAGAGAGGAAGGAAGCAAAGAGAGAGAGAGGAAGAGAGAAAGACAGGTAAAGAAAAAGAGAGACACCCAAAAGCCCAGCTGGGGGGACGAGTTAAACACATTATAAAATTATTTTTAAAGTGGTAAGTCACAACCCCCTATCACAGGGAGTTCCTTAACGAGCATCAGGAATGAGGGTGGACATCAAGGTTTCTTGACGAGGAAGGACGCCCAGTGATGGGAATGAGGACATGAGAGGACAGAACCCTCCTTGTGTGAAATCCACAGGCGAACATAATTCACAAAAATCCCAGGACAGGCTTGTCAAGATGCTGACGCCCATTGGTGCCGGGCTGGGGAAACTTAGGGGCTTTGCCTTCTTCGTATTTTTCTTCATTTTACCTTTTTGGTTGTTGTTTATTTTTTGGAGACAGGGTCTTGCCCTGTTGCCCAGGCCGGAGTGCAGTGGTGCGATCATAGCTCACTGCAGCCTTGACCTCCTGGGCTCAAGTGATTCTCCTGCCTTGGCCTCCAGTGTAGCTGGGACTACAGGTACACACCATAACACCTGGCTAATTTTTTAATTCTTTTGTAGAGATGGGGTCTTGCTATGTTGCCCAGGCTGGTCTCAAACTCCTGGGCTCAAGTGATCCTCCCACCTTGGCCTCCCAAAGTGCTGGGATGACTGGTGTAAGCCACCACACCCAGCAACTCACCAAGTTCTGGCCTCAATCAGGGATCAAAGGGCTTCAGGTCAAATTGCCATCCCTAAAACGACCTGCTAGAGAAACTTAAGTCTATGAAATGAAGGGGAGGCACCCCAGAAACTGGCAGGGGGTCCCCGGAAGTGGTACAAGAAGAAAGGACTCGGGTCGCGCAGCTGACCCCCAGTGGCTCTCAGCCTCGAGAACCCAGCCCGGCGATGGCCAGAGTCCACCCGGCGGATTCCTACAGGAAGCCTCTTCCTCTCTCCTTGAGGTCATGGGGGCGCGAGTGACCGGCAAGGGAGGAAGTCGGCTCCGTTCACCCCTCCAGCTGGCTGCCCATTTCAGCAGAGAGGACAGCAGGCTCCCAGCGACAGCCCCATCCTAACCCCAGATCCCATGCACGGGTCAGCTCCACGTCAAAAAGGACTGCAGACGGGATGAAGTTAAGGATTGTGAGACAGGAAAGCATCCGGGGTGATCTGGGGGCCCCGGTGTCTTCATAGGGTCCTCAGGAGAGGAGGCAGGAGGATGAGAGTCAGAGACTGGAAGAGGTTTCACTGTGGCTGTGAACAGGGAGGAGGGGGCCCCGAGCCAAGGGATGTGGGTGCCCCTAGATGCTAGGAAATGCGGGAACCAGATTCTGACCTGGAGCCCCAAGAAGGGATGGGCCCTGCCCACACCTTGATTTTCCTTGATTTTCGCCCAGTGAGGCCTATGTGAGGCTTTTTTTTTTTTTTTTTTTTTTGAGATGGAGTCTCACTGTCACCCAGGCTGGAGTGCAGTGGTGCCATCTCGGCTCTGCAACCTCTGCCTCCCGGGCTCAAGGGATTCTCCTGCCTCAGCCTCCTGAGTGTCTGGGACTACAGACGCACACCACCACACCTGGCTAGTTTTTTTGTATTTTTAGTAGAGATGGGGTTTCACCATGTCAGCCAGGCTGGTCTCAAACTCCTGACCTCAGGCGATCCGCCCGCCTCGACCTCCCAAAGTGCTGGGATTACAGGTGTGAGCCACCGCGCCCGGCCCTATGTTAGACTTCCGAGCTGCAGAGCTATCAGATAATAACTGTGTGTGTGAGAAGCCGTTCTACATCAGTGGTCACTTGTTACATCCGCTGCAGGAGGTGCCTACATCCACCAGCGCCCAACGAGAGGATCTAGCAGCTCCCACCCAGGCCCTGGGGGCTTAGTGGGCAGCCCCACCAGCCTACAGCCTGCCTGCCAGAGAGCTGTTCTCACAGACCCCCATCATGGGACACGTGTCGCTGGGACGGGTCATGGAGAACGATGACCCCATCACGGGCAGTCTTTCCAAAGGTGCCCACGGGAGACCAGAAATCGTAATGTTTCTGCTGAGAACTACCATATCCTAGCTTGCAAACAGTTCCGCAGCTGCTAGCGTTTCCCTGTTGAAATGAATAGGGTTATTTCTTTTTGTTTTTTTAGAGACAGGGTCTCTCTCTGTTGCCCAGGTTGGAGTGCAGTGGTGCAATCATAGCCCACTGCAGCCTCGACCACCCGGGCTCCAGCGATCCTCCCACCTCAGCCTCTTAAGTAGCTGGGATTTCAGGTGTGCACCACTACGCTTGGCTAATTTCTGTATTTCTTGTAGAGATGGGGTTTCGTCATGTTGCCCATGCTGGTCTCAAACTCTTGGGCTCAAACCATCCTCCCCACTTCAGCCTCCCAGGTAGCAGGGACTACAGGTGCGTGCCACCATACCTGGCTAATTTTCTGTAGAGATGAGGATATCACTCTGTTGCCCAGACTGATCTCAAACTCCTGGGCTCAAGCCATCCTCCCGCCTTGGCCTCCCAGAGTGCTGGGATTACAGGCGCGAGCCATGGCGCCCGGCCAGAACTGAATGTTTGAAGAAGCCCAACACCAAACCAGTGGTGGTCCCAGCCAGCGCCAGGAATGCAAAACCTGAGCCCTCTCCGGGCTCTGCACACCTTCCTGCCCTTGCCCTGCACGTCGGCACCGGAAATGCAAAGTCTGAGCCTCTCTGGGCTCTGCACACCTTCCCGCCCTGCGCCATGTGCACCGGAAATGCAAAGTCCAAGACCTCTCCCGGCTCTGCACACCTTCCGGCCCTGCACTATGTGCACCGGAAATGCAAACTCCGACACCTCTCCGGGCTCTGCATACCTTCCGGCCCTGCGCCTTCGGCACCGGAAATGCAAAGTCTGAGCCTCTCTGGGCTCTGCACACCTTCCAGCCCTGTACCATGTGCACCGGAAGTGCAAAGTCCAAGACCTTTCTGGGCTCTGCACACCTTCCCGCCCTGCGCCTCCTTTTTCAGGCTGAGCTTTTCTGTTGGTGTCACGGCTTCACTGGGGTGCGAGTTACACACCCTGAGATGCACACAGGGCACGCTCATCTTTAAGCACACATGGTTCGAAGGGTTGCCATTCATTCCTACAGCTGTGCAACCATCAGCATAATCTCAATGGGATGCTGTCATCGGCCCCCAGAGCTGCCCCGATCCTACCCCCCAGCCTCCAGGCCACCTCTGATCTCTGTCACCTTTTCTAGAATTTTCCTGTAAGTGGAATTGTACAATATGAAATCTTTTACATTTTTATGTTTGGCTTCATAAACAAATAAATACTATACATATATTTTATATCTATACTTTTTGTATCTACACTTTATTTTATTTTATTATTTCTGAGATGGAGTCTCGCTCTGTCACCCAGGCTGAAGTGCAGTGGTGCAATCTCAGCTCACTGCAACCTCCGTCTCCTGGGTTCAAGCAATCTTCCCACTTCAGCCCCCCAAGTAGCTGGGATAACAGGCGCCCGACACCACGCCCAGCTAATTTTTGTATTTTTAGTAGAGAAGAGGTTTCGCCAAGTTGGCCAGGCTGGTCTCAAACTCCTGACCTCAGGTGATCCACCCACCTTGGCCTCCCAAAGTGCTGGGATTACAGGCGTGAGCCACTGCACCTATTATGTAAAATAGTTCTATCTATACATGTATCATGTTATTGAGATATAATTCATATGACATACAGTGCACCCATTAAAAATGCATAATTCTTTCTGGGTATTCTCTGAGGGACCAAAAATAAGAAAAAAATCATAAAATAAAAAGAAAATGCACAATACAGTGGCATTTAGTACATTCACAGAGTCCTGCAACCATCACTACTACCTAATTCCAGAACATTCTAATTACACCAAGAAAAAACACATCAACCATCACTTCCCATGCCTCTCCCAGGCTCGGCACCCACGCGTCCCCTCCCTGCCTCTGTGGATTGGCCTGTCCTGAACATTTCGTAGAAATGGCATCACATGCTGTATGGCCTTTGGTGTCTGGCATCTCTTACTGAGCGTGACGCCCTCAAGGCACACCCACACAGTGGCCTGTGTCAAAGCCTCATTCCTTTTCACGGCTGAGTAATACTCCACAGTGTGGATGAAGGATGTTCTGCTGATCCACTTACCCATTGATGGACATTTGGAGTCTTTGCCTTGTTGCTACATTTGAACATATTCTTTACTTTTGAGTACATCTGTTTTTGAATTACCTCTCATGACCATTGTCTACTAAGGACGAGACCAAAATGATTTATCTTGGGCTTGGCTAAAATATGTATTTTTAAGGCGCACATTACATGCCATAAAATTCAAGTGAAGTGTACTGCTCAAAGATACTTCAGGGCCAGGTGCAGTGGCTCACACCTGTAATCCTGGCACTTTGGGAGGTCAAAGTAGGAGGATGACTTAAGCCAAGGAGTTCAAGACCAGCCTGGGCAACAAAGCAAACCCTAACTCCTTTCTGGTTTTTTTGTTTGTTTGTTTGTTTGTTTGTTTGTTTGTTTTTTTGCTTTCTTTCATTTCTTTTTCTTTTTTCTTCTCTCTCTCTCTTTTTTTTAGAAGGAGTTTCGCTCTGTCGCCCAGGCTGGAGTGCAGTGGCATGATCTTGGCTCACTGCAACCACCACCTCCCAGGCTCAAGTGATTCTCGTGCCTCAGCCTCCCAAGTAGCTTGAATTACAGGCCTGCGCCACCACGCCTGGCTAATTTTCCTATTTTTAGTAGAGATGGGGTTTCACCATGTTGGTCAGGCTGGTCTGGAACTCCTGACCTCAGATGATCCACCCGCCTCGGCCTCCCAAAGTGCTGGGATTACAGGCATGAGCCACTGTGCCTGGTCAAGACCCTAACTCTTAAAAAAAAAATTAAAACTTTTTAAAAAAGATTTTTTAGTAAGTTCACCAGGTTTGCAGCCACCCCCACCCGACCATTGGGTCCATTTCCATGTCCCTGGCAAGTCCCCGGCGCACATGCACGTCCCCAGCCTCCGGCCACCATGAGTCCCTTTCTGTTCCTACGGCTTTGCCTTTTCTGGACATTTCTGCCTTCCTTTCTACTTATTTTTAAATGATTTCCTCTTCCTACATTTTAAAAGTCACTCATGATTCTTTAGGGAGAAAAACGAGCAGTAAACCAACAGAGGAGAGCTAAAGGGCCAGCGACGGGTTATTCTCCAGGTGCACGGGAGATAGGGGTGAAGGCTGAGGCACCCTCCTTCAAACTCCCTACCACAGCACGAAGACACCGGAAAGGCAGGCAGCACCGCCAAGGGCTTCCCACCCTGACCCCGTCCAGGGGCTCCGGCACCAGTAGGACCAGTGAGTGCCACGTTCCCGGCCTCGTGGGTGGGAAACTCTGCCAGGGGCTAGCAGCTGTTCCCCCGCACCCGCTCCCCATTACTCACACTTGGTGGATACAAAAAGCCCACAGACCCAGGTCAAGTCCAAGACAACCGCCTTGACGGCAACCCCACGTCTTAGATTCAGGGTGCAAAACAGCCAACCGAGCCTCAAATCAGAGCAAAGAAATGAGTCACAGCACCGACCTGTGCAGGAGGTCTCGCCGTCTGCAGCACCGAGATCCCGAAACCAAGCTCCGCTCCCTGGAAAAAACACACAGAATTAGTCTGGTGTGGCTGGAGGTGCCACGCACGTGTTGATGGGGTCAGCACTGGAGAATGGCCTTGCACTCGTGATTGGACAAGGACAGAAATCATTTTGGCAACCAGATGCGGTGGCTCAGGCCTGTGATCCCAGCACTTTGGGAGGCCGAGGCGGAAGGGTCTTGCAGTCAGGAGTTCGAGACCAGCCTGGCCAACATGGCAAAACCCCGTCTCTACTAAAAATACAAAAATTAGCCAATGTGGTGGCGGGTGCCTGTAGTGCCAGCTACTCAGGAGGCTGAGGCAGAAGAATCACTTGAACCTGGGAGGCGGAGGGTGCAGTGAGCTGGGATCGAGCCACTGCACTCCAGCCTGGGCGACAATGTGAGACTCTGCCTCAAAAAAAAAAAAAAAAAAAAAAGAAAGAAAGAAAAAGAAAGAAGCAGAAGGCAATTTTCTGAAAACATTTATTATTAGAGATTTATGACGTTATTCCTAATACATTTTCCACGTGTTTGAAAACTGAACTGAGTGCAAGGATTGATGTTTTTATGGCTCTTTACAATTTATCAAAAACAACTCTGTACATCTTCTGAGCCTCCTGATCCCCCTGGGAGGAAGAAGAAGAGGCTCAGTTAGTCCCATGGTGCCCAGAAGGCACCCAACGTATCCAGGTCTGCCCAGGACTTTTCCAGAGTTAGCCTGATAGTCCTGCATCCTGGGAAATCCCTCAGCCCCAGCTCAGCTGGGACGGGCAGTCTCTGAGCAGAACCAAGCTGGCACCACATGCCTGAGGCTGTGACCAGGGACTCCCCACCTCAGGGGCCTCGGGGGGGCCCGCCACCATCACTGACAGGACGCGCTCCAGGGCCAAAGCTGTTCCTGCGAACACCGTGGTTTATATGCAACCCTTGCCTCCCTCTGAAGTCTGGAATCCTGGCATGGGTCAGGCAGCAGGGGCCGCAGATCCAGCCCCCATAGGAACGTGGGCGCTGGGTCTCTGGGAGCCTCGCTGGTGATGGTGCTTCAGGCTGTTGCCCCAGCTCGCTGCTGGGGATGAGGCATGTCCCACGTGACACATGGAGAGAGGGCTGGAAGCTGGACCTGGAAGCCGGGCCTGGCCTCCCCAACCCACCCCACGAGCCTTTCCCTTCGTGAACTCTGCTCCATGCTCCGTGTCCTCTTACTAGGAGAAACCACAGCTGCAAGGAGGCCTTGTGCGGAGTCCGGGGTCCCCCCAGCAAGTCACCCCATCTCTACAAAGTTACCCCATCTTTACAAAAAAAATTTAAAAGTTAGGAGGGTGTAGTGATGCCCGCCTGTGACCCCAGCTACGCAAGAGGCTGAGATGGGAGGATCGCTTGATTCTGGGACATCAAGGTTGCAGTGAGCTAGGATTGCACCACTGCACTCCAGGCTGGGCAAGAGAGTGCGATCCTGTCTGAGAAAAAAATAAAAATAAATGCCACTTGGGGCCAGGGGCGGTGGCTCACACCAGTAATCCCAGCACTTTGGGAGGCCAAGGCAGACAGACCACTAGAGGTCAGGAGTTCAAGACCAGCCTGGTCAACAGGTTGAAATCTTGTGTCTCCTAAAAATACAAAAATTAGCCAGGCATGGTGGTGGATGCCTGTCATCCCAGCTACTTGGGAGACTGAGGCACGAGAATCGTTCGAACCTGGGAGGCGGAGGTTGCAGTGAGCTGAGATCATGCCACTGAACTCTAGCCTGGGTGACAGAATGAGTCTCAGTCTGAAAAAAAAAAAAAAAAGCCACTTGGGATCCAGGATAGGATCCTAAAACAGAAAAGGGACCTTAGAAGAAAAAATCGTGAAACTGGGATAAAGAGTGAAATTTAACTTATAGAAATGTACCCACATGAGCTTCCTGGTGGTCATAAGTACATGGTCCAGCCTGGGCCACATAGCAAGACCCCATCTCTACAAAAACAATGTAAAAATTAGCTGGGCATGGTGGTGCAAACCTGTTGTCCCAGGTACTTGGGAGGCTGAGGCAGGAGGATCGCTTGAGCCCAGGAAGTCGAGGCTGCAGTGATCTGTGATTGTGCCACTGCACTCCAGCCTGGGCAACAGAGCAGGGCACTGTCTCAGAAACAAACCAAACCCAAATGCACGGTGACTTCATAAGATGCTAACATAAGGGAAAACTGGTGAGAGACAGACACGAGATCTCTAGATTTCTTTGCAACTCTTCTGAAAATCTAAAATTAAAAGTTCATTTAAAAAAAACCCACAAACTTTAAAATGCTAGTTTCTAGTTTCCGTTCTATGAGCCCAGGGTAATTTACCATCAATAAAAGGCGGGGATAGGGAGCGGAAATCCCCGCTGTCACCTGCAGGTGGTGCCCTTGCCACAGGAACGCCCTGGCACCCTTGGGCTCTGGGAGCAGCTGGAATCTTGCAGGATCCGCTACACCAGGGTTTGCCACTCAGAACAGCAGCAGCTCAGGGCAGCAGGGATGAGCGATGAAAGGGCTAGAGCGGCATGCCCATGGGGCGGCAGGAGGCCCAGACTCCTGCCCTCCGCCTTGCAGGGCAGCTATGCACATAACCCTTCAACTTTGAATCATGTTTTTTGTTTTTGTTTTTTTGTTTTTGTTTTTTTGAGACAGGGTCTCACTCTGTCGCCCAGGCTGGAGTGTAATGATGCAATCACAGCTCACTGCAGCCTCCACCTCCTGGGCTCAAGCGATCCTCCTTCCTCAGCCTCCTGAGGAGCTGGGCCTACAGGTGAGAATCACTGTCGTAGTTTTCATGGACTGGGAAGGGGAAGGAATGTGCTTAGTTTGTGGGCTAATTTTTAAAGTTTTTAAAATAGAGACAGGGTATTGCTATGTTATCCAGCCTGGTCTTGAACTCCTGGGCTCAAGTGATCCTCCCACCACCTTATCTTCTGAAAGGGCTGGGATTCAGGTGCAGCCATTTCACCTGGACAACCTTAAATTACTGAATGAATTCGAAGTGGTGGCCCTGTGCGCCCTTCAACCCACTACCCTGCCAGTGACTCCGTACACAGCTACGGCACATCTTATCAAAACCACCAAACTGAGAGAGGCGGATACATTCAATGTAGACACTCACCCCTAAGAATCATTATTTTCAAACAGCCTTCTTGTGAAATAATGCCCGTACCATACAACTTGCCTACTTAAAGTGTATAATTCAGTGTTTTCAGTATATTTGCAAAACTGGGCAACCACCACTTTTATATAGTTCCAGAACATTCTCCTACAAAGAAGCGCCCTCCCCATCGGCCCCCAATCTCCAGCCCCGGCACCCATGTGTCCCCTCCCTGTCTCTGTGGATGGGCCTGTCCCGGACATTTCATAGAAATGGGGTCACACACTGTACAGTGTCGCTCACTGAGCGTGACGTCCTCAAGGTGCACCCACGCTGTGACCTGTATCAGATGTGCTCCTTTCCATGGCTGAGTCTTACTCCTCCTGAGTAGGGAGGGACGTGGTTTTTAAACCCATTCACCCGCGGATAGACCATCAGCTTGTTCCTACTTGTTGGCGATTGTGAATCTGCTGCTGTGAATATTTGTGTCACAGGAATCTTATTTTTTATTTTGTTTTGAGACAGAGTCTCGTTCTATCCTCCAGGCTAGAGTGCAGTGACGCAATCTCGGCTCACGGCAACCTCCACCTCCCGGGTTCAAGCGATTCTCCTGCCTCAGCCTCCCGAGTACTTGGGATTACAGGCACCCACCACCACGCCCAGCTAGCTTTTTTTTGTATTTTTAGTAGAGACGGGGTTTCCCCATGTTGGCCAGGCTGGTCTGGAACTCCTGACCTCACGTGATCCGCCCGCCTAGGCCTCCCAAAGTGCTGGGATTACAGGCTTGAGCCACCGCGCCCAGCCCTAGGAATCATTTTTAAGATGGGTTCTCATTCTCTGCCTTCACTGCAAACCTCCCTCTCCCCAGCCCTTTAACCCCAGCCCCTGGCTGTCCTCAAGACCTTGGACTCCGCAATGAGGCAACTGCAGGGCTGAGCGGATCCCCCCCGGTCTGTGCTCAGCCCCAGAGCAGCTCGGGTCAGAGGCGAACACAGCATGGGTGAAGCCGTGTCCCAGCCGCTCTGTCCTCAGGCCTTGAGCTGCACCAGCTGGCACCAGGCTGTCCCCCAGCGACCTTCAGCGGCTCGCTCAGCCCGACAGAAATGCTGGGTTTTCATGTTCCCTGTGTGGACGAATCACAATTGACTTGTGCGGCCAGCAGTGGAGCCAAGGAGGCGAGACCTCTCCGCGGGGGTTGAGTCCTCTCAGAAACTGCCCAGCCAGGGGCGACACGAACCGCTGGGACCTCCTGTTCGTAAATTAGTATGGATTTCAAGGCGCCAATAACCCGGCTTTAAACCCAGCTTAGGGCCCTGGGTGCCTGTGTGCAGCTGGCCCTTCCTCCCAGCAGGCAGGCAAGTCTCAGACACAGGCAAGAAACACTGCAGGTAGCAGGTGCCGAATGCCAGCAGGGAGAGATCAGTCCCCCGGGACACAGAGGCCACGGACGGTGGTGGTGGTCAGGGCACCTCGTGTAGGAAGGGCTGCCACTGACTCCCAGCGCTCCCCACTGTGTCCTGGAGGTGCTTCTCCAGATCTCTGTCTGACTTCCTTCCTTCCTTCCTTCTTTCCTTCCCTCTCTCCCTCCTTCCCTCCCTCCCTCCTTCCCTCCTTTCTCCCTCCTTCCCTTCTTTCCCTCCATCCCTCCTTCCTTCCTCCCTCTCTTTTTCTCTCTCTCTCTTCGTCTCTTTTTTTCTCTTTCCTTCTTTCTTCTTTCTTTTCTCTGTCTCTCTTTTCTCTCCCTCGCCTTTCTCTCTCTCCTTTCTCTTTTTTTTTTTTTTTTTTAAGACAGTCTCACTCTGTCACCCAGGCTGGAGTGCAGTGGCGCGATCTCAGCTCATTGCAACCTCCACCTCTCAGGTTCAAGTGATTCTTCTGCCTCAGCCTCCCAAGTAGCTGGGATTACAGGTGCCCATCACCACGCCCAGCTAATTTTTGTATTTTTTGTAGAGATGGTGTTATGCCATATTGGCCAGGCTGGTCTCGAATTCCTGGGCTCAGGCAATCCACCCTCCTTGGCCTCCCAAAGTGCTGGGATGACAGGCATGAGCCACCGTGCCTGACCAATTTCTTTTTTAAAAAAATTAAAATAGGCCGGATGCAGTGGCTCATGCCTGTTATGAGGCATGAGCTGTTATGCATATGCTCATGCAGATCACCTGAGGTCAGGAGTTCAAGACCAGCCTGGGCAACATGGTGAAACCCCGTCTCTACTAAAATACAAAAATTAGCCAGGTGTGGTGGTAGACGCCTGTAATCCCAGCTACTCGGGAGGCTGAGATGGGAGAATCACTTGAACCTGGGAGACAGTGGTTGCAGTAAGCCAAGATTGCACTACTACACTCTAGCCTGGACGGCTAAGCGAGACTCTGTCTCCAAAAAAAAAAAAAAGAAATTAAAATATTCACATGCCATAAAATTCCCCCTTGTAGAACCCAGAGAATATGATGCCAAGTGAAATAGGTCAGACGCCAAGAGAGAAAATTACTGCATAATCCCACATATTGTGGAGTCCAAAAACAAAACAAAGAACCCCAAATACAGCCGGGTGCGGTGGCTCATGCCTATAATCCCAGCACTTTGGGGGGCCATGGTGGGCAGATCACCTGTGGTCGGGAGTTCGAGATCAGCCTGGCTAACATAGTGAAACTCCGTCTCTACTAAAAATACAAAATTAGCCAGGCGTGGTGGCGCGCACCTGTAATCCCAGCTACTCGAGAGGCTGAGGCAGGAGAATCACTTGAACCCGAGAGGCAGAGATGGCAGTGAGCTGGGATCACGCCACTGCACTCCAGGCTGGGGAACAGAGCGAGACTCCACCTCAAAACAAATACACAATCAAAACCCCCCAAATACATAGAAACAAAGAGCAGAAAAGTGGTTAGTGGTGGAAGGAAAGGAAGAGGGAGATGGGGGTCAGAGGATACACAGTTTCAGCTGTGCTGGAAACATTGACTGAGGGGTGTCACTGCAGCCTGTGGACTATGTAAAGATATTGTACTATGGGCGGGGCATGGGGGCTCACACCTGTAATCCCAGTGCTTTGGGAGGTTGAGGTGGAGGATTGCTTAAGGCCAGAAGTTTGGGACCAGCCTGGGCAACATAGTAAGACCCTATCTCTACAAAAAATTTAAAGAATAGCTGGGCATGGTGGTTCCCGGGATCACTTGAGCCCAGAAGGCAGAGGCTGCAGTGAACCGTGGTACCGAGATCACACCACTGCACTGCAGCCTGGGCCACAGACCAAGACTCTGAGTCAAATAAATAAATAAAAATAAAATAAACAAAAACCAGTCCTCACCCACAGTGTTGAAGTCATGCATCTTCCAGGGTTATTAAGGTGCTGGTTGTTATTTTTGCTCGTAATTCTGAAAAGGCTGATAGATTTTATAGCCTAGTATCTCCAAGCAGTGCCCAAAGACACAAACAGCCAGACCCTCAGTTCCCGAACCTGGGGATTTGCAACAGACAAACACAGAGCTGCGAAATTCCGTGGCAGGGCAGATGAGAGATTGATCTGAGTCCCATGATCCTCGGCCCTGCTGAGGTCCCAGGAGGCTGCACACACTGAAATCCACATCCTGAGTCGGGTGGAGGGAGGAGGAGAATCCCAGGAGCTGGGGTCCCCCTGGTTTACACTGTATGCCCCATCGCGAGTTTATCCTGATATCTGGAGTAAGTAGGGATCAAAGTCTATTGTTTTCCAAATGATGAATGCAGGGTCTCCCCCCGTCAGCACTGTGGACATTGGGGCCAGATCATTCTCTGGGGTGGGGCTGTCCTGGGCACTGCGGGGTGCTGAGCAGCATCCCTGGCCTCCACCCAGCCCGTGCCGGGAGCACCCCCCTTCTAGAGCTGTTCTGTTGCCTTGAATTTCTGCCCTCTGACCTCCCTTATCCTCAACCTTATGGGATCTTCGGATGGCGCCCTTGAGGCCCAGGGCCCGTGTCCCCTCCTCACTCAGCCCTCCTGGCCACAGGTGACTCACAGTCCCCTTGGCACCACCTGGGCACTGTCCCTGGCCTCGCCCATGGCTGACCTTGGCAGGCATCCCCAACAGAGGGGAGGGGACAGCTCTCGCCTGCCTCGGCGAGCCTGGGCTCTGGAAGATGTGCCGGGCGCCCTGGGCCCCCCACCGCCGGGTCTGGGACACAGATGCTCTCCCATTTCCAAACCTCCCATTCGGACCCTCACTGTGGCGGGGGCGGGGCCGTGTTTTTGAGACGCTGCATGCACAAGGGGGTGAGTTTGAGTGAGGCAGTCTCCATGGAGAGGAAGGTCTTTATTTAGGAAGCCAGGTGGGGGCGGGGCTGGGTGGGGAGGAGAGGGGGAGAGGAGAGATGAGCTTCTGCAGATTTCAAACCTGTCATTTCTTTTCTGATGCACACCCTCCCCTCCTGCTTCATGACAAGCTCTGCTCCCACCTTCCCCGGGTTCCCAGAGCGGCCTCCTAGGCACGATCTGAAACAGCTGGGGTCCCCCCCTCAACCCCCCAGGCGCTACGGACATTAGGGCCGGGTCACTCTCTGGGGCGGGGCCATCCTGGGCACTGCAGGGTGCTGGGCAGCATCCCTGGCCTCCACCCACTCTATGCCAGGAGCACCCCCAGTCATGACAGCCACAAATGTCCCAGACATTGCCTGATGTCCCCTGGGGAACAGAAACATCCCGACTTACTCAGTTAGGGGGTTCCACGGATCCCCAAGAGACCGTGTCCCATGATCCTCTGCCCTGCTGAGGTCCCAGGAGGCTGCACACATTGAAATCCACACTCTGAGTGGGGGGAGGGAGACAGGAGGAGAATCCCAGGAACTGGGGTCCTGTGGTTTATGCTGTCTGCCCCACTGGGAGCTTATTCTGGTGTCTGTTGTGAGCAGGGACGCAATTCAATTATTATTTTTGAAATCATGAATGCAAGGTCTTCCCCTCTGCACTGTGGGCATTGGGGCTGGACCATTCTCTGGGCTGGGGCTGTCCTGGGCACTGCAGGGTGCTAAGCAGTATCCCTGGCCTCCACCCACTCCATGCCAGGAGCACCCCTGAGTTGTGACAACCACAGATGTCCCCAGACATTGCCCAGGGTCCCCTGGGAGGCAGAGGCAGGAGGATCGATTGAGCTCAGGAGTTCAAGACCAGCCTGGACCACATAGCAAGACCCCATCTCTACAAAAAATTTTTAAAATGTAGCCAGGTGTGGTGGTGTGCACCTGTGATCCCAGTTACTCAGGAGGCTGAGATGGGAGGAATGCTGAGTCTGGGAGGTCGAAGCTACAGTGAGCTGAGATCACATCACTGCACTCCAGCCTGGGTGACAGAGCAAGACTCTGTCTCAGGGAAAAAAAAAAAAAAAAAAAGAGAGACCCTGTCTCAAAAAAGAAGAGGGGGTTAAATAATCTGACTAGACACCTCTCAAATAAAGACACACAGGCAGCCAACAGGATTATGAAAAAATGCTGAAGATTATTCATCATCAGGGAAATGCAAATTAAAACCACAATGAGATACCTGTTAGAATGGCTATGACCCAAAAGATAAAAGATAAGAAACATTGGTAAAGATGGCCGGGTGCAGAGGCTCACGTCTGTAATCCCAGCACTTTGGGAGGATGAGGCAGGCGGATCACGGGGTCAGGAGTTCAAGACCAGCCTGGTCAACATGGCGAAACCCCGTCTCTACTAAAAATACAAAAACTAGCTAGACTTGGTGGCAGGCACCTGTAATCCCAGCTACTTGGAGGCTGAGGCAGGAGAATCGCTTGAGCCCGGGCGGCAGAGGTTGCAGTGAGCCAAGATCGTACCACTGCACTCCAGCCCGGGTGACAGAGTGAGACTCTGTCTCAAAAAAGAAAAAAGAAAAAAAGAAAAAGAAAAAGAAACATTGGTGAGGATATGGAGAAAAGGGAGCCCTGTGTGCTGTTGGTGGGAATGTAAATGAGCACAGCCATTCTGGAGAACGGAATGGAAGTTCCTCAAAAAATTAAAGATAGAACCACCATATGATCCAGTAATCCCACTTCTGGGTATACATCCAAAGGAAATGAAATCAGAATCTGTCAGCCTCATTCACAATAGCCAAGATAGGAAACCAACCTACGTGTCCATCGTTGGATGAATGGATACAGAAAATGTGAGGCCGGGCGCGGTGGCTCACACGTGTCACCCCAGCACTTTGGGAGGCCGAGGCGGGTGGATCACGAGGTCAGGAGTTCAAGACCAGCCTGGTCAACATGGTGAAACCCTGCCTCTACTAAAAATATAAAAATTAGCCGGGCATGGTGGTGCATACTTGTAGTCCCAGCTACTCAGGAGGCTGAGGCAGGAGAATAGCTTGAACCCAGGAGGCGGAGGTTGCAGTGAGCCGAGATCACGTCACTGCACTCCAGCCCGGGTGACAGAGTGAGGCTCCATCAGAAAAAGAGAAAGAAAGATGAACTAGACCAGAGGTTGGCAAACTCTGGCCCATGGGTCAAACGCAGTCCACTGCTTGCTTTTGTAAATAAAGTTTTATTGGCACACAGCCGTGCATGTTCACTTACGTATCATTCATAGCGGCTTCTGAGCTCCCACAGCACAGCTGGGAGGACTCGACAGAGAGCACATGGCCTGCAATGCCAAAAATTTATACGTTGGCCCTTTAGGAAGGGTTGATAATCCCTGTACTAGAGTTAGATCTCAGAGGACCTTGAATGCCAGAAACGAATAAGTCCTAATGATTTTTAGCAAAGAGTAATGCTGTACAACCAAATGTTTACAGATTTCATGTACTGGAATCCTCTAGGGGGCGGGGCAGGGGAGAGGCCCGAAAACATGAAACAGTGTCAGATCAATTTTCAATGATTGTCTTCAAAATTAAAACTGGCCAGGCGCGGTGGCTCATGCCTGGAATCCCAGCACTTTGGGAGGCCCAGGCGGACAGATTTCTTGATCCCAGGAGTTCGAGACCGGCCAGGGCAACATGGTAAAACCTGGTCTCTACTACAAATTAGCTGGGGCATGGTGGTGCACGCCTGTAGTCCCAGCTACTCGGGAGGCTGAAGCAGGAGGACGTCTTGAGGCCAGGAGCTTGAGGCTGCAGTGAGCTGAAATGGTGCCACTGCACTTCACCCTGGGTGACAAAGCGAGACCCTGTCTCAAAAAAAAAATCTATCTATCTATCTAGATAAATAACATTTATCCTAAAAAGAGAAACAGTATAAAGGCACTCAGAACTGAAACAAAGTCCTCCACCAGTCTCTAACTCCTGACTTCTGGGTTTCACGTCTTGCTTTATAGGACTTCCTGAATTCTAACCCCAATTCTCCTTTTCAAAAATCTTTTGTTTCAGCCAGGCACAAGGGCCTGTGCCTGTAATCCCAGCTACTGGAGAGGCCAAGGCAGGAGGATCGTTTCCAGTTAGGAGCTGCAGACCAGCCTGGGCAACATAGTGAGACACTATCTTTTTAAAAAATTTCGTTTTTGTTTTGGAAAAATTTTTGATTTACAGAAAAGTTGCAAAGCTAGTACAGCGTTCCCAGACACCCCTCACTCAGCTTCCCCTCGTGTTAGTATCTTACATCCGGCGTCTGCAAATTTTTTCTGCAAAGGGACAAACAGTAAGTATTTTACACTCTGTGTGCTAAAGGGTCGCTGTTGCATATTCCTCTTTGTTATTTGTTTTTTTACAATCCTTTTAAAATGGAAAAGGCTTTTTAGCCCTGAGCTTTATAAAAATAAGCCATAGGTCAGGCGGGCACAGTGGCTCACGCCTGTAATCCCAGCACTTTGGGAGGCCGAGGAGGGCGGATCACGAGGTCAGGAGATCGAGACCATCCTGTCTAAATCCCGTCTCTACTAAAAATACAAAAAATTAGCCGGGCACCTGTAGTCCCAACTACTCAGGAGGCTGAGGCAGGAGAATGGCATGAACCCGGGAGGCGGAGCTTGCAGTGAGCCTAGATCGCGCCACTGCACTCCAGCCTGGGCAACAGAGCAAGACTCCCTCTCAAAAAAAAAAAACCAAGTATAAACAAAACGTGGTACATCCTCCAAAACCAAAATGTCAAAATGTACACCCGTGTTCACAGCAGCACGATTCACAGCACCCCAAAGGTGGAGACCACCCAAGTGGCCACCGAGAGATGAATGGATAAACACAATGTCGTCCATTCATGCAATGGAATATGATTCAGCCTGAAAAAGGAAAGAAATTTTGACACAGGCTAGAGCGTGGATGAACTTCGAGGGCATCGTGTCCAGTGAAATGAGCCAGATGCAAAAGGACATATCCTGTGTAACTCCATGCTTAGGAGGTCCCTGGAGAGTGAGCCACACCAAATGTAAACTGTAGCTGCTGGTCAATAATCATGTATCAATATTGGCTCATTAGTGTAACAAATGTAGCACATTAATGAGAGATGGTAGCAGTAGGGGGAAATGCGTACCTTTTAGGGGAGAGGAGATAGGTGGGAACTCTATGTCTTCTGCTCAATTCTTCTGTAAGCCCAAAACTGCTCTAAAAATAGTCTATTGAAAGGGGAACTTGAAAAGACAAATTGTGAGAGTTACATCACGAACCAAGCGTTCTGATTTTTTTTTTCTTTTTTTTGAGACGGAGTCTCACTCTGTCACCCAGGCTACAGTGCAGTGGCACAATCTCCGCTCACTGCAAGCTCTGCCTCCCGGGTTCACGCCATTCTCCTGCCTCAGCCTCCCGAGTAGCTGGGACTACAGGCACCCGCCACCACGCCCGGCTAATTTTTTTGTTGTATTTTCAGTAGAGACGGGGTTTCACCGTGTTAGTCAGGATGGTCTCGATCTTCTGACCTCATGATCCACCCGCCTCGGCCTCCCAAAGTGCTGGGATTACAGGTGTGAGTCAACGCGCCCGGCCTGATTTTTTTTAAAAAAGTGAGACTCCATCTCAAAAAAAAAAAAAAAAAGAGGAGGGGAGGGAAAGAGGGAGGGAAGGAAAAAGAGGGAGAAAGGGTGGGAGAGAGAGGAAAACAGAGTGAGAGAGAGGGACAGAGGAAGGGAACGGGAATGAGTGTGAGTGAAGGAGGGACGGAGGAAGGAAGGAAGGAAAGAAGGAAAGGAGGGAGGGAGGAGAAGGAGGGAGGGAGAAATGAGGGAAGGAAGAGGAAAGGAGGAGAGGCACCCACTTTAGACAACATGATCTCTAAGCACTGACATTTAAGAGCGGATTCCTTCCACAAGCTGTTCTAAACAAGCCCCAGAGAGAAGCCTGGTCAGTCCTGGCCAAATGGATTTTCTGCTTTTCCCCGAGCCCCTGTGAGTATCGCCACCATGTAATACCGTGAGGATCAAAATCTCCTGGCCACTTAAGCCTGGATTAACCCACAGCAGAGCCATCCTCCTTACCCAGGGGCCACGGCGGCCCCGTGAGAGGATCACACAGCAGTCCTAATGGAATCTGTCCCAATTAGCCTCTGTCAGATTACTCACAGAACCTGCCATCCGTGGAAGGCAGATTAGCCTACGATGCATGTGCAAATCCCATTTGGCGAACGAAAGCATATTCTGGAGATGATTAGCTTATTTCTGCAAGATGGCATCAAGCAGGAGATAACACGTCTTCATCCCCCTGTTACACCCACAAGGCTCTGTGTAATTCTCCCTGAGCCTCATCCCCTTCCAATCCTGATTCCCTGTGGGAGAAACACAGTTCCTTCCACTGAAGGGTTGACGCTGTGGGTAAGACCTTTTCATCCTCCTGCTCCAAAACCACATAGAAAGGAGAAACTGGAAGTATATTTTTCATCTGTTTACCGTATTCCTGCCCTCAAAAGTAGAAGAGAACAAGCTAGAAAGTAGACGACGCTGGGCGTGGTGGCTCATGCCTGTGATCCCAGCACTTTGGGAGGCTGAGATGGTCAGGACTGTTTTTTTTTTTTTTTTTTTTTTTGAGACGGAGTCTCGCTCTGTCGCCCAGGCTGGAGTGCAGTGGCCGGATCTCAGCTCACTGCAAGCTCCACCTCCCGGGTTCACGCCATTCTCCTGCCTCAGCCTCCCGAGTAGCTGGGACTACAGGCGCCTGCCACCTCGCCCGGCTAGTTTTTTGTATTTTTTAGTAGAGACGGGGTTTCACCGTGTTAGCCAGGATGGTCTCGATCTCCTGACCTCGTGATCCACCCGTCTCGGCCTCCCAAAGTGCTGGGATTACAGGCTTGAGCTACTGCGCCCGGCCGGGAGGCTGAGATGGGAGGATCACTTGAGTCTAGAAGTTCAAGTCCAGCCTGGGAAACATAGTGAGACCCCCACACCAACACCCCACCACCATCTGTACAAAAAATACAAAAATTAGCCAAAAATTAGGCATGCCCCTATAATCACAGTTACTCGGAAGGCTGAGGCAGGAGGATCGCTGGAGCCCAGGAGTTTGAGACTGTGGTAAGCCATGCTCACACCACCGCACTCCAGCCTGGGCAACAGAAGAAGACCCTGCCTCAAATAAATACATAAAAACACAGTGACTTTTGCTTGTTCTTTCTTGGGTCACGTGTTCTGAGGGAAGCCAACTGCCATGTTGTGGGGAAATGCAGGCAGTGTTGTGGAGAAATCCATGTGGTGCAGAAATGGGCCCTTCAGGGCGAGCAAGGTGGTTCACGCCTGTAATCTCAGCAATCCGGGAGGCCAAGGTGGGGGCAGGTCATTTGAGATCAGAAGTTTGAGACCAGCCTGGCCAACACAGTGAAACCCCATCTCCACTAAAAAAAATATATAAAAATTAGCCAGTAATTGGCTAGTTAATGTAATTATGCCTGTAATCCCAGATACTCTGGAGGATGAGGCAGGAGAATCACATGAACCCAAGAGGCGGAGATTGCAGTGAGCCAAGATCACGCCACTGCACTCTAGCCTGGCTGACAAAGTGAGACTCCATCAACAAAAAAAAAAAAAAAGGAAAGAAGGAAGGGAGGGAGGGAGGGAAGGAGGGAAGGAAGGATTCATTTGTTCATTTGGGCATTTTGCCCTTCTGTCAAGGCCAGTTGGAAGCTGAGGCCTCCACCAACAGCCACATGAGGGTGCCATCTTGGAAGCAGCTCCTCCAGCTCCAATCGAGCCTTCAGATGATACAGCCCCAGCACATTCACTGCCAGAATCACCTAGTGGAGCTTCTTCCGAACTCCTGAGTGAGAGCGGAAAAAACAAGCTCAAATTGTTTTTCCTCTCGCTCTCACATCAACAACAATCAACATGGCCAGGGTGCAGTGGCTCATGCCTGTAATCCCAGCACTTTCGGAGGCCAAGGTGGCAGGATTACTTGAGGTCAGGAGTTTGAGACCAGTCTGACCAACGTGGTGAAACCCCATTTCTACCAAAAATACAAAAATGAGCCAGGCATGGTTGTGGGCACCTGTAATCCCAGCTACTAGGGAGGCTGAGACAGGAGAATCACTTGAACCTGGGAGGTGGAGGTTGCCGTGAGCTGAGATCGTGCCATTGCACTCCAGCCTGGGTGACAAGAGTGAAACTCCATCTCAAAAAAAAAAAACACACACACACACAAAATATTTCTGTGACCAAATGTGGGAGGAGTTTCCCCACACACCAGCTGGGTGTCCCCTAATCCAATTCAGTTCAATTCAATTCAGATGCTATCTACCTGGACACAGCCTTGGACCCCACAGGTTGAAGGCTAAAACCCCCCACGAGACTGCCGCCAACCTCTTCAGATACCAGTAGCAAGTTTGGGCCTCCAGAACTTCCAACTGACCAGCTTCAAGTTAGGGTTGGGTTTAATTTACTACAGCAGCTCAAAGAATTCAAGGAAACACATTTACTGGTTTAATATAAAGCATATTACAAAGAATACAGACGAAAAGATGCATAGGATAAGGTATAGGGAAGAGGTGCAAAGCTTCCTTGGCATGCTACCCTCCAGGAACCTCCATGCGCTCAGCTATCTCAAAGCTCTCCAAACCCTGTCCTTTTGAAGTTTTATGGAGGCTTCACTTCATAGGCATGATTGATTGCATCATTGGCCACTGGTCATCACCTCAACCTTCAGCGCTTCTCCCCTCTCCAGAGGTTGGAGGGTACAGCTAAAGGTTCCAGCCCTCTCATCCTGCTTTGATCTTTCTGAAAATAACTCGGGGCTGCCAGCCATCAGTCGACTTATCATCATACAAAACGACATGACTTTGCAGATTCCAAGGATTTCAGGAGTTTTGCACCAGAAAAAATCAGGACAAAGACCAACTAATATAATAAATATAATATAAGTAATGTAATAGCCCACTGACCCACAGAAACTGTAGAATAGTAAATGCTTGCTGCTTAAGCTAAGCATTGGGGTAATTTGTTACACAGTGATAGATAACGGGCACATCTGCAAAGGGAAGGAAGGGCTGATCCATATGACTCCTCCAAGCAGATGTTGCTATAGCTTGAATGTGTCCTCCCAAAAAGCATGTTGTAGAAACTTTAATTCTCAATGCCACCATGTTGAGAGGTGAGAACTTTAAGAGGTGATTAGGTTATGAAGGCTCTATTCTCATTAATGCCATCTCTCTTTCTCTCTCTCTCTCTCTCCCCCTTTCTCTCTCTCTCTCTCCCCCCGCCCTTTCTTCCCCAGTTCCCCAATCTTTCATATGTGTGCTCTTTTGCCCTTCCACCTTCTGACGCAGCAAGAAGGCCCTTGCCAGATGCCGGCACCCTGACATTGGACTTCCCAGCCCCTAGAACCGTAAGAAATAAATCTCTATTATTTATAAATTATCCAGTCTGTGGCATTCCATTATAGCAGCACGAAACAGTGAAAGACAGATGTGTAGTCAACCATTACCTTTTCCTAATAGCCAGCAACGGGATCTTTCATTTTCTTGTTTTTCCAACATCTATCACCCTGATAACTGGGGGAGATGCAAGAACCCAGTTGGATAAGTGAGAGAAAATCAGAAGAATGACCAAGCCAAGAACATGATTCATTTGGGCATTCTGCAAATTATCAAGATATACTTGCCAGCACCAGTTTTTAAAACTGAACAAATCCACTGGCTTTTATCTATTTCCTACTAAAGCAAGGTGGCTTGATCTTGATACTATTAAATTGGGGCTTGATTATTCTCTGGGGTGGGGCCGCTCTGGGCACTGCACGGTGCTGAGCAGCATCCCTGGTCTCCACCCACTCCAGGCCAGGTGCACCCCCAAATCATGACACCCACAGATGTCCCCAGACATCGCCAGTGTCCCCAGGGGGCAGGCTTGCCCCCAGTTGACACCCAATGATCTAAGGCATGTCCCTCAAGGGCAGGACAGCCAGGGACTTGACATCTGATGACAGGCCTATCCTCCACCCCCCAGGCCCGGCTGCACTTCCTCCTCTGGGAACTGAGTGGGCGGGATGGGCTGTCAGAGCCCCCTTCCCTTCCCACGCTGACATTCTGCCAGCACGTGGCAGGGGCGTCTTGTCTCGTTGGCGGCTGGATATAGAAACACAGCCCTGTCCTTTGTGCCACTGCTGAAGTTGTCAACCTCAGCCTTCACTCATCACCACAGCAACCATCTAAATATGTCACCAGCAAAGTGCTGATTGCAAAGGAAGGGGGCAGAGAGGCCAGGACGGGTTCTCACCCAGGTGCAGGCGCAGGGGAGGTGCTGGGACCGGGGGAGTGACGTGGCTGCTTCAGAGCCACGAGACCGATGACGGCCAGGCCGGGTGTGCCCTGGAACAGGCTCCACCGCACCCTGGGGCACACAGAACAAAGGGGCAGGCCTGCTTGACCCTGAGGGTCCAAGGTCTCTGGGAACCGAGGACAAGGAGGGGGAAGGAACGACGAGACAGTCAGTTTTGTGTCCTGCGCCTTTAGTGCTCTAGAGACCCTCCTCACCCAGTCCTCTAGGTCACTCGGGGAGGATGGCTCCGGCTGACACTGTCTGCCCCATCGGGAATCTATTCTGGTGTCTACTGTGAGTAGGGAACAAACGCATTTTTTTTCTTTTGCCAAACAGTTAATGCAAGGTCTCTCCCCTGGAAACCATGGACATTCAGAGCTGGGTCATTCTCTATGGCGCGGCTGTCCCAGGCACTGCAGGGTGCTGAGCAGCATCCCTGGCCTCCACCCACTCCATGCCACGACCACCCTCAAGTTATGACAACCATAAATGTTCTCAGACAACACCCAGCGTCCCCTGGGGCAGAATCACCCTCAGTTGACACCCGCTGAGTTGGGGGAGTCCATGAACCCCCAAGAGACTCTGTCCCCTGATCTTCTGTCCTGCTGAGGTCCCAGGAGGCTGCACACACACCCTGAGTTGGGGGAGGGAGAGAGGAGGTGAATCCCAGGAGCTGGGGACCCCTGGTTTACACCATCTGCGACATCAGGAGTTTATCCTGGTCAGCAGGGAGCAGACTCCATTTCTTCTCCAAATAATGAATGCTGAGTCTCTCCTCCCAGGCACTGCGGACATTGGGGCTGGACCATTCTCTGGGCTGGGGCTGTCCTGAGCCCTGCAGGGTGCTGAGCGGCATCCGTGACCTCCAACCACTCCATGCCAGGAGCACTTCTCAGTGGTGACAGCCACAAATGTCCCCAGACATGGCCCAGTGTTGCCTGGGGGCAGGATCGCCCTGCCGTGCTGGACAGTCCTCACCACACCCTACACCTCTTGGAACTGGAATGTCTGGAGAGACGGGCAGCAAGGATTTAGGAAGAGGGCCATGCAGGACAAAAAAATAAAGAAGATGAGAACAAACAGATTTCTATTTCCCCTCAACATGAAAATAGCTCCACTGAGTCCCAAGGAAGGATTGGGTGGGGACATTCGCTCTGGTATGGCCAAGGTGGTGTGCTGAACAGGGGCTACTCTGTTCTGACTTCATGACTCGCTGGCTGGGAGACCTTCAGTCCCTTACCAATGTCGCTGTGCCTCAGTTTCCCACTCTGTAAAATGCACATCGAAGCAGCACGTACCCTGTGAGATTGGTTTTGGGGATTTCATAAATGAGTATCTATAAAATGTTTAAAGTGGTATCTGAACCATGGGTCAAAGCACATACTGGCTTTATTATTTAGAACCTGGATTACCTCCTTTTATCATTTTTAAAATTTATTTTATTTATTTTAGTTTTTGAGGTGGAGTCTTGCTCTGTCACCCAGGCTGCAGTGCAGTGGCGCAAACTCGGCTCACTGCCTCTGTCTCTTGGGTTCAAGTGATTCTCCTGCCTCAGCCTCCCATGTAGCTGGTATTACAGGTGCACACCACCACACCCGGCTAATTTTTGTATTTTTAGTAGAGACAGAGTTTCACCATGTTGGCCAGGCTGGTCTTGAAATCCTGACCTCAGGTGATCCACCTGCTTCAGCCTCCCAAAGTGCCACCGCGCCCAGCTTATATTTTAATTTGTATTGTTTGTATTTTTATTTATTTATTTATTTATTTTTGAGACAGAGTCTTGCTCTTGTCGCCCAGCCTGGAGTGCAGTGGCATGATCTCAGCTCACTGCAACCTCCACCTCCCAGGTTCAAGGGATTCTCCTGCCTCAGCCTCCCGAGTAGCTGGGATTACAGGCGCCTGCCTACACGCCAGGCTAACTGTTGTATTTTTAGTAGAGATGGGGTTTCACCATGTTGGCCAGGCTGATCTCACACTCCTGACCTCAGGTGATCAGCCTGCCTTGGCCTCCCAAAGTCCTGGGATTACAGGCGTGAGCCACCGTGCCCACTCTTTTAATTTTTATTTTTCATAGAGATAGGATCTTGCCATGTTGCCCAGACTGGCCTTGAACTCCTGGGCTCAAGCGATCTTCCCCCATCAGGCTTCCCAAGTGCTGGGATTACAGGTGTGAGCCACCTCGCCTGGCCAGATTACCTCCTTTCTGGACTAGACCAGAGCACAGCAAAGTGTTCCCGTCTAGGGCAGGATGTAAATATTTTCAGCTATTTTCTGCCTTACAGAACATATGTTCTCTGTTGCAGCTACACAATTCTGCTGTTGTATCTTGAAAGCAGCCATAGACTATGCACAGATAAATGGGCATGGCCCATCGTGTGCCAATAAAACTTTATTTATAATAACAGGTGGCCTGGATTTGCCCCCAAGGCCACTGGTTGAGACCCCCGCCTGGAAACAGTCTAAGACAAAATGGCCCCATTTCAGCCACCCAACACTCGCATCTAGGCAGTGTTCCAATCTTTCATCCTGAAAGTAGATGAGGGTCCTGTCAAAAAAGATTCACCTCTGATCCTCAACATCACATGGCAGAGTTAGCACAGAGCATCCCTTCACACAAAACACACACTCATCCAGGCGCAGTGGCTCACGCCTGTCATCCCAGCACTTTGGGAGGCTGAGGCGGGTGGATCACTTGAGGTCAGGAGTTCGAGACCAGCCTGGCCAACATGGTGAAACCCCGTCTCTACTAAAAATACAAAAATCAATCGGGCAAGGTGCTGCGCCTGTAATCCCAGACACTTGGGAGGCTGAGGCAGGAGAATCGCTTGAGCCCGGGAGGTGGAGGTCGCAGTGAGCAGAGATCGCACCACTGCAAACCAGCCTGGGCCACAGAGCGAGAATCCCTCTCAAAAAACAAACAAACAACAACAACAAAAATTTTCCCAAGATGTTGTTTCTTTGAAATGCGGAAAAGGGCTGTTTCTTTTCTTACCATCTATCTTCTACGTGTGAATACCTCACCTTTATGTGCTGACCAGAAAACCTTGGCTGCAAAGGGCATTCAGAATATCTAATTTGGAACCAGGTGTAGTGACTGTCACCTGTCATCCCAGCACTTTGGGAGGCTGAGGCAGGAGGATCGCTTCAGGCCACAAGTTCAAGACCAGTTGGGCAACATAGGGAGACCCCATCTCTACAAAAATAATTTCAAAGTAGGCCAAGCGCAATGGCGCATGCCTGTCATCCCAGCACTTTGGGAGGCCGAGCGAGGCGGGCAGATCAGCTGCGGTCAGGAGTTCAAGACCAACCTGGCCAACATGGTGAAACTCTGTCTCTACTAAAAATACAAAAATTAGCTGGGTGTGGTGGCAGATGCCCATAGTCCCAGCTACTGGGGAGGCTGAGGCAGGAGAATGGCTCGAACACAGGAGGCAAAGATTGCAGTGAGCCGAGATGGCGCCACTGCACTCCAGCCTGGGCGACAGAGCAACTCTGTCTCCCACAACAAACAACAACAACAACAACAAACAAAAAAAAAGAAAATCTGAGAAACTGTCACAGGCCAGAGATGGGATCCTGCATGGGGCCATGGGGCAGGAGAGGACATTAGGGAAAACTGGGGAAATCGGAACAGAGTGCGGACGTGGGTTCATGAAGCTGTATCAATACTGGCTTATTCGCTGTGACAAATGCACCATGCCATTGGATGTGAATGCTAAGGAAAAGTGGGTGTCGAGGAGATGAAACTGTCTGCACTGCGTTCCCAGTTTTTCTGTAAATCTGAAACTCTTCTAAAATGAAAAGTTTATCAGAAAAAAAAAAAAAAAAAAAAAAAACAGAAGAGAAGGATGACAGGCAATTAGCTACTTACACTAGAAAATGCTGTAAAATGTGATTGAGGGAACATTAAGTTCCTGTGACAGCATCTAATAATGAGATGATTATGTAAAACCTAGAAAAGAAAGACGCTAAAAACGGGATATGCAAATTGGCAGGGGAAGTTTGCACTTATGAAAAGAATGGGAGGGGTGGGGGAGCCGGTGGCTGGGCGGTTGGTCTTGTCTCCTGTTTCCCTGGCTCGGGGACGGCCACCAAGCACTCCAACCCCAGGGGGATGGAGGGGCTGCTGGAGGGAGCCCCCGGAACACCCAAGGCCAATTTCGGCAACATGGTGTATTCCCTACCAAGGCCGACGGCATCCAGGCGGCGCTCAATGAATGTCTGCTGAGGGTGCAGCCGCTGCCTAGGCTGGAGGAGGGCTGCAGTTTTATGGATGGAAAGTTCTAGAAAATAAGCGTGACGCTGTGGTCTGAAGGAAGAAACGAGACAATTAATATGCCATGACATCCTGATCTTTGCACAGCCGGTTAGGTACGGCCACCCACACCTGGTGCTGACATCTGGGGCCAATGACTGTCGTAGGGTGTTGTGCTGAGTACTGCAGGGTGCTGAGGAGCGTCCCTGGCCTCCACCCTCTCCACGCTGGGGACACCCCTCAACCACAAATGTCCCCAGACATTGCCAAGTGTCCCCTGGGAAGAAGGATCATTCCCGGTGAGAAATCACAGTCCCCACAATATCCAGCTTAATCCATCCGGCAGCCCCATAAGGGATACGTATAATCCTCCTTCCACAGACGGGGAAACACACTGAGAAGACGTGAAGCCAGCTCAAGGTCACCAACCTAGGAGGAAGCCTCAAAGAAGGGGGTGGTTGTGCGTCATGACTGTCACTTTAGTAATAGAGACCCCTATGCTGGGCAATGCTGGTCTAACATGGCAAGAATCAGAAACCTGCCGCTGTGGGCCGGGCGTGGTGGCTCACGTCTGTCATCCCAGCACTTTGGGAGGCCGAGGCGGGCGGATCACGAGGTCAGGAGTTCAAGACCAGCCTGACCAACATGGTGAAATCCCATGTCTACTACAAATACAAAAATTAGCCAGGCGTGGTGGCGGTACCTGTAAGCCCAGCTACTCAGGGGGCTGAGGCAGGAGAATCACTTGAACCCGGGAGGCGGAGGTTGCAGTGAGCCGGGATCAGGATTGTGCCACCGCACTCCAGTCTGGGTGATAGAGCGAGACTCCATCTCAAAACAAACAAACAAACAAAAACAAAAACAAACAAACAAAAAACTACCAGTGTGAGGCCGGGCGCGGTGGCTCACGCCTGTAATCCCAGCACTTTGGGAGGCCGAGACGGGCGGATCACGAGGTCAGGATATCGAGACCATCCTGGCTAACACGGTGAAACCCCATCTCTACTAAAAATACAAAAAACTAGCCGGGCGAGGTGGCAGGCGCCTGTAGTCCCAGCTACTCGGGAGGCTAAGGCTGGAGAATGGCGTGAACCCGGGAGGCGGAGCTTGCAGTGAGCTGAGATCCGGCCACTGCACTCCAGCCTGGGCGACAGAGCGAGACTCCGTCTCAAAAAAAAAAAAAAAAAAAAAAAAAAAAACTACCAGTGTGGATCAAATCTAGCCCACCACTTGTTTTCGTCAATAAGTTTTATTGAAATACAGGCACACCCATTTATGTACTGTCTAGGCCACTTTCCAACATCAACAGCAGAGCTGAGAGGCTGCAACAGAGAGTGCCTGGCTCAGAGCGCCGAAAATATTTACTCTCTGGCTCTTTACAGAAAAGTTCTGTTGATGGCTGGGTGCAGAGGCTCATGCCTGTGATCCCAGCACTTTGGGAGGCTGAGGTGGGAGGATCACTTGAGGCCAGTAGTTTAAGACCAGCCTGGCCAACATGGTGAAACCCCATCTCTACTAAAAATACAAAAATTAGCCAGGCGTGATGGGGAGTACCTGTAATGCCAGCTACCCAGGAAGCTGAAGCACAAGAATCTCTTGAACTCGGGAGGTAGAGGTTGCAGTGAGCTGAGATTGCGCCAATGCACTCCAGACTGGGCGAGACAGTGAGACTGTGTCTCAAAACAATAAGAAGAAGAAAAAAAA
Source organism: Papio anubis (assembly GCF_008728515.1). Classification (NCBI taxonomy): domain Eukaryota; kingdom Metazoa; phylum Chordata; class Mammalia; order Primates; family Cercopithecidae; genus Papio; species Papio anubis. The sequence goes on along the minus strand of NC_044995.1, from coordinate 48,906,553 downwards.
GAAAATGAAAAGGTGTGTGGATGCCTCACAAGACAGAGCCCCAGAGCGCTACATTGCAACTTCAAGGCCTTTGACTCTTTTCTCTTCAAACTCCCTCTCTCTGAGTGCTCTGTTAATATTTTTACGAAGGAACAAAAACAGCAGGGTCAACCGGGGAGGGGGGTGAAATGAGTTCTGCCTGGGGCGGGCTGGTTCTGGCCACGGAGACCCACTCTCCCCTCAGCCCGTCTCCAGGGGAAGGAGTGCCAGCGGGGGCAGACCCACCCCACTGTCGGGGGAGCAGAGACTGGCAGCTGGCCTGCCCCTGAGGTCCCTGCGGGGGCCGTGCTGTCACCTCGAACCCGCTGTCACGGGGCACGGAGCTGAGGCTTGTGCTCCCAGCGCCAGTGCCTGCACGCACACAGGTCACCCTGACTCCACCAAGTCAGCCCTGCAGCCTCCAGACGGTCAGACTTGCTGAGCTGGAACGGCCACTGCGTCCACGCAGCTCGATTTCCCAGACCCTGAGCTGCCTCGGGCATGGCTGTGTGGCGGGTGTGGAGATTCACAGAGCGCCCTGGTCTCTGAGGGTCACTTTGGTCCAGGGTCTCCTCCACTAGGCACTGCTGAGACGCTGGGGCTGGAGTGTTCTCTCGGGTGGGGCTGTGCTGGGCACTGCAGGGTACTGATCAACATCCCAGACCTCCACCCGCTCCATGCCAGGAGCCCTCGCCACCCCTCCCAGTTGTGACAACCACAAAGTCCCAACTTCACCCATGGACACCCCTTACGCTATGGATTCCATGCCCCACCCCCACTCCGGCAAAGGGACTCTGCGTCCCAAGATCCTCGGCCCTGCTGAGGTCCCAGGAGGCTGCACACATTGAAATCCCCATCCTGAGATGGGAGGGAGAGAGGAGGTGAATCCCAGGAGCCGGGGGTCCCCCTGATTTCGGGAGTTTATTCTCGTGTCTGGTGTGAGCAGGGAGCAGACTCGGTATTTTTGCAAATAATTAAAGCAGGGTCTCTCCCCGTTGGCATTCAAGGATGAATCGTTCTCTGTGGTCATCCTGGGCACACTGCAGGGTGCTGAGCAGCGTCCCTGGCCTCCACTCAGTCCATGCCAGGAGCTGCCCCTCTCTTAACTGTGACGACCACAAATCTGTGCCCACCTAGGTTTGAAACTCTCCGGCTGATCTCAGCAACCCACCTTCCACCAACTCCCAGCAGCTCAGGAGCCACAGCCTTTCTGATGACCAGCCTGGCAGTTGCAGGAAGGCCGAGGACCACCCCAGATCACCCTGGACACCGGTGGCTCTGAGCCTCGGCCTGGCCAGCACCAGCCAATGCGTCCTTCACACCAGCCACAAGGACCCACCCCCAAGTGCTGACAAACAAGGTGGACAAGGCTCACGACGACATTGGCTGGCCTGCCTTCTGCCTCACGCACTTCCCCCAGCTACAGCCACCTCCCCGCGACCCGGGAGCTGGGAAGGAGCCGGGAAGGAGCCAGGCAGGGGAACATTCGCCCTGGCTGAGCTCCAAGGCCCGTCCAGGGGTCATGAGTTGGAGGTCGGCCCTGAGGCAGGCAGGTGACACGGAACCCCAGAGAGACAACACCTGACCCATTCAAAGGGCATCAGGGTGTCGCTCCTGCCCCAGTGGGTGTGAAGCCCAATGTCAGCTCTTCCAACTAGTCTAAGACAAGCTGGGAGATGTTCTATTGTAAAATCTCCTGATTTTTAGTTTCATTTTATTTTATTTTATTTATTTATTTTTTCTTTTAAGATGGAGTCTCCCTCTGTCACCCAGTGGCACAGTCTCGGCTCACTGCAACCCCTGCCTGCCAGGTTCAAGCAATTCTCCTGCCTCAGCCTCCCAAGTAGCTGGGACCACAGGCACCTGCCACCACACCCAGCTTATTTTTGTATTTTCAGTAGAGACAGGGTTTTGCCATGTTGGCCAGGCTGACCTCAAGTGATCCTCCTGCCTCGGCCTCCCAAAGCACTGAGATTGCAGGCATGAGCCACCACTCCTGGCCTATTTTAAAATATTTTATAGAGATGGGGTCTCACTGTGTTGCCCAGGGTGGTCTAGAACTCCCATCCCCAAGAAATCCTCCTGCTTCAGCCGCCCAAAGTGTTGGGATTACAGGTGTGACGCCCGATTTTTTTTTTTTTTTTTTTTTTTTGAGACTGAGTCTCACTCTGTCATCCAGGCTGGAGTGCAGTGGCACGATCTTAGCTCGCTGCAAACTCCACCTCCCATGTTCAAGCAATTCTCCTGCCTCAGCCTCCCGAGTAGCTGAGATTACAAGCATGTGTCACCACACCCAGCTAATTTTTGTGTTTTTAGTAGAGATGGGGTTTCACCATGTTGGCCAGGCTGGTCTCAAACTCCTGACCTCAAGTGATCCACCCGCCTCAGCCTCCCAAAGTGCTGGGATTACATGCGTGAGCCACCTTGCCTGGCCTGTGACCCCTGATTTTTAAATGCTGGCAATAATTCAAAGTTTAAAGCCACTGGGTTCTAACTTGGCCAGATGACCAGTGTCAACACCACCAGTGTGGACGTCATGTGCCCTCGATTCTCCCCAGAGCCCTGAACCCCAGACTATTCAAGAGAAAACATCATGGAAACTCACATTGGGGGACATTTTACAAAACTCCTGACGAGTCCTCCTCAAAACCACCAGGTCAGCCGGGCGCGGTGGTTCACGCCTGTAATCCCAGCACTTTGGGAGGCCGAGGCAGACGCATCACGAGGTCGGGGGATGGAGACCACCCTGGCTAACATGGTGAAACCCCGTCTCTACTAAAAAATACAAGAAATTAGCCGGGTGTGGTGGCGGGCACCTGTAGTCCCAGCTACTCAGGAGGCTGAGGCAGGAGAATAGCGTGAACCCAGGAGGCGGAGCTTGCAGTGAGCCGAGATCGCACCACTGCACTCCAACCTGGGCGACAGAGCAAGTCTCCGTCTCAAAAAAAAAAAAAAAAAACCCCACCAGGTCATCAAAACCAATGAGTCTGAGAAGTGTACCAGCAGAGTGTAAGGAGATGTGGGGAGTCAACGGCACGTGTGGTCCTGGAAAAACCAAGAAAATGGAAATAAAGGCCGGGCGCCATGGCTCACCCCTGTAATCCCAGCACTTTGGGAGGCCGAGGCGGGTGGATCCCCTGAGGTCAGGAGTTTGAGACCAGCCTGGCCAACATGGTGAAATCCCGTCTCCACTAAAAATATAAAAACTAGCCAGGTGTAGTGGTACATGCTTGTAATCCCAGCTACTCCAGAGGCTGAGGCACAAGAATTGTTTAAACCTGGGAGCCAGAGGTTGCAGTGAGCCGAGATCACCCCCACTGCACTCTAGCCTGAGCAACAGAGCAAGACTCTGTCTCAAAAAAAAAAAAAAAAAAATATATATATATATATATATACACACACACACACACACACACACAATTGTATGTTTGAAATATACAAAAGCAGTACAGTCCACTCTTGAAGGGAATCAGAAAAGCCACCCTGCTGGGAAAAGGGCAAGGTCTCCAAAAGTGACTGGTGATTTTTTTTGTTTTCGTTTTGTTTTTTTGAGACAGAGTCTCGTTCTGTTGCCCAGGCTGGAGTGCAGTGGTGTGATCTCAGCTCACTGCCACCTCCGCCTCTCAGGCTCAAGCAATCCTCCTGCCTCAGCCTCCCAAGTAACTGGGATTACAGGCGCCCACCACCATGCCCAGCTGATTTTTGTATTTTTAGTGCAGACGGGTTTTTACCATGTTGGCCAGGCTGGTCTCGAACTCCTGACCTCAGATGATCCACCCACCTCGGCCTCCCAGAGTGCTGGGATGACAGGCGTGAGCTACTGCGCCCGGCCTGCCAGGTGACTGTTCTAAAACGCAGAGGACACCTGCTCCAATGCAAAGTCAGGGAGTGTTGAAGAAAACAGAGATCTCCTTATTCGACGGTCATAACTTGCCTTTTCACCCTCGACAGCGCCGACTCCATTGGGTGGCTTTTCTACATCGTCGAGTTTGAAAACGGTGCCATCGCACGTCACCAGAAACGGACTCGGTGAGAAAACAATGGTCTTTCGTAATGCATACCGTACTACTTTTCCCAAAACGGAACCGTCATGACGCCTCCCTCTCTGGCTGAGACTAGAATAGATAAAAATCCAGATTTTCACACACTTGGGACTGGTAATGTTTTAACACATGGAAGACGCGACAGGGTTACAGACTGCTTTAGATTCTCCAAACAAACTCGCAACGGCGCCAAGCGCTCCTAACAGTTGGACGTGTTCGTAAATGAACCCAAACAGATCACGTTCTCAGAGACGGAGGCACGCCAGAAATTCCCGCCGTGCCCCTGGAGAACGAACGGGTCTCTAGTTCTCTGCAGCAGCGGACGACGAGTTAAACCCTGGAACCAGCCAGGAACAGCAGCAACGGCAGGGGCTGGGGAACGGGAATCTGGCTTTATGGAACCTCCAGGCTCAAGAGAGCACCGGGAAGGGACAACTTTGTGACCAAGCCCAGTGTGATCCACCAAAAATCTGCAATCACAAAGACCAGGAAATGCTGGCAGTGCCAAGCAGGAGAGGTCGCTTGGCGGTAAAGAAGCAGGCAGCATTATTTAGCAAACCAGGCTGGTTAAAGGGTAGAGAATATCAGATGTCACGGCCCCTCTGCAGAGGACAGTTCTGAAGGACAGCGATGACCTAAATTGGCTCCTATGAGGGACTGGTGCAGCAAACATTTCCCTAGGATCCTACAAGATACAAAGAAAAACCCATGAAAACAGAAGATATTCCCGACACCAGGGGTCTCAATAGGGTGGGGGAGGGGAGGGGATTCTGCCCCCGGGGGACACTGGGTGATTTCTGGGGATATCTGTGGTTTTCACGACTGGGGGGTGCTCCTGGTATGGAGTAGGTGGAGGCCAGGGACTCTGCTCAGCACCCTGCAGTGCCCAGGATGGCCCCACCCCAGAGAATGATCCAGCCTGAATATCCACAGCACCAGGGGGAAGAGACTCAAAGTTAATTATTTGGAAGGAAATGTTGAGCCAGATGCCTCAGAATGGGACCTTATTTGGAAACAGGGTTTTTGCAGATGGACTTATCATTAAGATGAAGTTGTGCTGGATTAAGATGAGCCCTAAATCCAATAACTGATGTCCTTATAAGACGAGGGAAATTTGGACACAGACCCACACAGGGAAGGGGGCTGTGTGAGGACGGAGGCAGAGACTGGAGCGATGTCACCAGCCAAGGGGCGCCAAGAATCGCCGGCCGCTTGCCAGATGCTGGAAGAGGCAGGAAGGATCCTCCCCGGGATTCTCTGGATGGGGAACGGCCCTGCCCACACCTTCATGTCAGACTTCTGACTTCCAGAACTGCCAGAGAATCCATTTCTGTGGTTTTGAGCCATGCAGGTTGAGGTCAATTTCCATGGGAGCCCTCAAATATCCAAACTTCACCCCACAGACACCCTCCCCTAGGCAGCCACATCCTGGCAGGTTCAGACACCCGCCTCGTAGACATGCACAGCCCCCAAGGAGCCAGACAGACATCGATTATCTAGAAGAGTCCGTCAAACCCTCGGCGATATACCTCTGCCACCCAGGCTAGAGTGCAGTGGCACAATCTCAGCTCACTGCAACCTCCACCGCCTGGCTCAACCGATCCTCCCACCTCAGCCTCCCGAGGAACGGAACCACAGGCGCGTGCCATCATGCTTGGCTAATTTTTGTTTTTGTTTTCTGTGGAGATGGGGTTTCACCATGTTGCCCAAGCTGGTGTCAAACTCCTAGACTCAAGTGATCCTCCCGCTTCGGCCTCCCATAATCCTGGGATTACAGGTGTGAGGCAACAGGTCCAGCCTCTTTGGTGATCTTCAGCAACATCTAGTTAGCTATTCTGCAGATGGGTGTTCAGGAGCTTGCACCACTTCCTAGACCTGGCTGGAGGAGTTGGGTGTAATTTTCAGCTGGGCGGTTGCAAGACTCAAAGAGACGTGGGGCAGAGGGAAGCTATGCAGACAGCTTCCGGGGTTGCCGGGAAGAAAGGAGCCACTTGCCCCGACCTGCACATTCCCTCCCTGTTCGGGGCTGATTTCCACCCAGGCAGGACTCCCGACTCCCAGAGAATCTCAAAGCAAGGCATTCTCCTGGCCGTGATCCGGCTCTCAGCTCTAAAGGGACTCCACACCTTTATTACAGACCCAAATCTGTGTCACCACCGCAGAGGAAAGACGGCCGCTTAATTATACTTGCATATGTGCTCGCAAGAAGTCTTCCAGGGAGCAGGATCCGGGAACGTCCTCTGGAGACAGGGCCTTCCGGGCGGTGCTGAGCTCGGTGTTGTCGGAACACGGGGGCTGAATCTAATCTATCAGAAGGATGCCACGGGGGGGCGGAAAATTCCATGTTTGTTTGTTTTTGCTTCGATCCCTTTCTATACAACCATGGTTCTCAAGCAGGGATCCTTCTGGTCCCCAGGGGATGCTGGGTGGTGTCTGGGGGCATCTGTGGCTGTTGTGACTCAGGGATGCTCCTGGTGTGCAGTGGGTGGAGGCCAGGGATGCTGCTCAGCACCTTGCAGTGCCCAGGACAACCCCACCCTACAGAATGACAGCCCTGAATCCCAAGGAGGAGAGGCTCCACCTTAATTATTTGTAAAAAGATTGAATCTGCTCCCTGTTCACACCAGACACCAGAAAAAACTCCCAATGGGGTGGACAGCAGAAACCAGGGGGACCCCCAGCTCCTGGGATTCTCCTCCTCTCTCCCTCCCCACTCAGGGTGTGGATTACAATGCTTGCAGCCTCCTGGTACCTCAGGAGGACAGAGGATCATGAGACGCAGAGTTTCTTGGGGGTCTGTGGAATCCCCTAACCCCAGGGGTCTCACCTGGGGGTGATTCTGCCCTCCATGGGGTACTGGGCAATATCTGGGGAAATCTTTGGCTGTCGTGACTCGGAGCGTCCCTAGCATATAGTGGGTGGAGGCCAGGGACGCTGCTCAGCCCCCTGCAGTGCCCAGGACGGGCCCATCCCAGAGAATGATCTGGCCCCAAGGTCCACAGTGACAGAGAGTGATAACCGCTGCCATTAGCTATAGGGCTGACTGTAGCTACATGCATATCATCCCACAAACATGGTGTGACTGTTCCTCTGACTCGAAGGACAAAGCCAGTCTCCCAAGCTTTCTAACCCTGCCACCTGTGCTGACCACCAGTGGCCTCTGTGTGGATGTTAGTTAGGGGTCAGCAGCCTTAGGAAAACAGCACACCAGGCATCCAGACCTTCCACTGTGGCCCTGAGTGGAAGAGGAGGCGGCGGTGGCCAACACCAACACTGTCACAGCAAGGAACACAGGAGTGGATGTGACAGTGGCCACTTCCATCTCAGGGCACATGGTACATTGAGGAAGTAAAACCTGGGGGAGCAAGATATGTAAGAAGTGAAAGGTGACTTGTAGAATGTTCTGGAATCTTCCAGAAGCTTCTGGAAACTTCCAGAATTTTCTGAAATATAGTAAGTATTGTGGCATAGCAAGGCTTTGGATTTGGAAGCTGCTGGGCTTGGGCACGGAGTCAAAAGAGTAACAGAGGAACAGCCACGGAATGCAAACTTCCAGGGATGACATGGCTGCCACACGGTAGGCAGGTGGGTCGCAGCCACTGTACACAGGTCACACTTGGCTCTTTGAACTCAGTCACCTATTATGGGTGGAGGAACCAAATCCTGGGAAGGGGTAATAGATGCATACGGGTTCAGTTTCCCCATCCACAACACAGGGAGAAGAATCAGATGAGGTGTCCAGTCTCGGGGGGTCCCGGGCAGCAGGCAGTGCCCCCAAGACCATCATCTCCAACCTTGATCCTGCCAAGCCCGAGCCTGGTAACTGCTTCTCTCAAAGGTTCCAGCTCTCAGAGCTAGGAGTGGCCTTCAAAGCCAGGTCCACACCCCATGGCAACAGAATCCCTCCCCTGACCCATGCCCCAGCCCACCCATCCTCTGTCACACAGTCTTCAACAATCAGAAACCAACAGCTTCCCATGACGATCCCTCCTATTTCCAGAAAAGCCTGATTCCAGAGCCAGCCCGGCCAAGCTACGGCTCCTATCCCATCTCCCCAAGAACAGACTTCATCATTTCCTCAATCTGGTCCATGCCCATGGTGTCCATGAGGAAAAATAACAACATAAATAACATATAGTATAGTGCTAATTTTCTGGAGACAGGATCTTGCTCTGTTGCCCAGGCTGGAATGCAATGGTGCAATCGTCGCTCACTGCAGCCTCAGCTACCTAGGCTTCAAAGCAATCCTCCTGCCTCAGCCTCCCAAGCAGCTGGGACCACAGCCATGCACCACCACATCTGGCTAGTTTTGAATAATTTTTTGTAGAGATAGAGTCTCACTCTGTTGCCCAGGCTGGTCTCAAACTCCAGGGCTCAAGCAATCCTCCCACCTCAGCCTCCCAAAGTGCTGGAATTACAGGCATGAGCCACCACACCCAGCCAATACTAATATTAATACATAATATATTGAATAATATTAGCAGTGATTCCAGCAATAACAGTGATAACCAGGACCACCACCCATCCAGGTCACAGCCTCGTCCATCTCAATCTTTTCAACGACCCTAGGGAGTGATTCCTATCCTGTCTGACACACAAGGAAACAGAAAGGTTCCATGTTTTGTTCAAAGTTCACACAGAAAGAAAGTCACATGGTGGCTAAGTAGGCATTCTAAATCCAACGCCTCACCATGCCTACATTCCAGAAAACTCTAGAAGGTTCTTGGAGTTTCTAGAAGGTTGCAGAAGATTCCAGAAGCCTCCATGATTCGCCGCCTTTCACTTCCTACATATCCTATTCCCTCAGGTCCCACTTCCTCAAAGCAGGACAGAATTTTCAACCCATTGCACTCCCATCTGCATCTTTACCTTACTCATTGTATTAACTCCAGGCACCAGGTAGCAACTTCCTAAATTACCTGGGGTTGGCAAGAACTAAATCAAAGACGTGCTCTGCTCAGCAGTCCCAGATGTGAAGGAACTCAAACCCCAGTGCCAGAGTCCCTTAAAACAGAACCAGTCAGTGTCCACAGCTCTACTAGGCTTGACCCACTGGAGAAAGATGAGAAACTCACAGGGAGAAAAACAGTCTAAGACTGTCAGCCAGGCATGGAGGCTAACACCTGTAATCCCAGCCCAGCACCTTGGGAGGCCGAGGAGGGAGGATCGCTTAAGCCCAGGACTTTGAGCAGCCTGGGAATCATAGTAAGACCCTGTCTCTTTTTTTTTTTTTTTTTTTTTTTGAGACAGAGTCTCGCTCTGTCGCCCAGGCTGGAGTGCAGTTGTGCAATCTCGGCTCACTGCAACCTCCACCTCCCGAGTTCAAGCGATTCTCCTGCCTCGGCCTCCCAAGGTGCTGGGATTACAGGCACCTGTCACCATGCCCAGCTAATTTTTGTATTTTTAGCAGAAATGTGGTTTCACCAGCTTGGCCAGGCTGGTCTCAAACTCCTGACCTCAGGTGATCCACCTGCCTCGGTCTCCCAAAGTGCTGGGATTACAGGCATGAGCCACCGTGCCCAGCCACCTGTCTCTATTTTTAAAAAATTTTTAAAATTTAAAAACTAAAAATTAAAAGCTCTGAAAATAGACCACATAGACCACCACTGGGTTTTTTGGTAAAATACACTTAACACAAAATTTACTATATATATATATTTTTTTTTTTTGAGACAGAGTTTCCTTCTTGTTGCCCAGGCTAGAATGCAATGGTGAGATCTCAGCCCACCACAACCTCTGCCTCCCTGGTTCAAGTGATTCTCCTGCCTCTGACTCCTGAGTAGCTAGGATTATAGGCATGTGTCACCACACCTGGCTAATTTTGTATTTTGGTAGAGACAGGGTTTCTCCATGTTGGTCAGGCTGGTCTTGAACTCTGGACCTCATTCGTTTCTTTTTTGAGACAAGGTCTTGCTCTGTTGCCCAGGCTGGAGTGCAGTGGTGGATCACAGCTCACTGCAACCTCCATCTCCCGAGCTCAGGTGATCCTCCCGTCTAACCCTCCTGAGTAGCTGGGATTACAGGTGTGCCCCAGCAGGCCTGGCTAATTTTTATTTTTTGTAGCAACGGGGTCTCACTATGTGGCCCAGGCTGGTCTCCAACTTTTTTAATTTTATTAATTTATTTATATTTTTGAGACAGAGTCTTGCTCTGTCACCCAGGCTGGAGTGCAGTGGCGTGATCTCGGCTCACTGCAAGCTCCACCTCTGGGTTCACGCCATTCTCCTGCCTCCGCCTCCCAAGTAAGCTGGGACTACAGGTGCCCACCACCATGCCCAGCTAATTTTTTTGTATTTTTAGTAGAGACGAGGTTTCACCATGTTAGCCAGGATGGTCTCGATCTCCTGACCTCGTGATCCGCCTGCCTCGGCCTCCCAAAGTATTTTATTTTTTTGAAACGGAGTCTTGCTCTGTTGCCCAGGCTGGAGTGCAGTGGTGCAATCTCAGCTCACTGCAAGCTCCACCTCCCAGGTTCAAGTGATTCTCCTGCCTCAGCCTCCCTAGTAGCTGGGACTACAGGCGCCGGCCACCACGCCCGGCTAACTTTTTGTACTTTTAGTAGAGACGGGGTTTCATCATATTAGCCAGGATGGTCTCGATCTCCTGACCTTGTGATCCACCCGCCTCGGCCTCTCAAAGTGCTGGGAACACTAGCGTGAGCCACCTCACCAGGCCAGATCTTTCTTGTGCCGTGTTTGTGTGGACGTAGGCTTTCCTTTCCCTCAGGTGTACACCTAGGAGTGGACTCACAGGGCCGAGTGGAAACACTGTATGTAACCACTTCAGGAACTGCCAGGCTGTTTCCAGAGCAGCCGTACCACGTTACATTCCCAGCAGCGACACATGGGGATCCCGACGTTTCTACATCGCCATGAGCCCTTGTGATTTATTTATTTATTTATTTATTTATTTATTTTTTAATTCTAGCCATCCTACTGGGCATGAAGTGGTATCTCATCATGGCTTCGATTTGCATTTCCCTGATGGCTGACATGGAGCATGTTTTCAAGTGAAACTCATAGTTTTTGTTTCTTTGTTTGTTTTTGTTTGAGATGGAGTCTTGCTCTGTCGCTCAGGCTGGAGTGCAGTGGCGCCATCTTGGCTCACTACAACCTCAGCCTCCCAGGTTCAAGGGATTCTCCTGCCTCAGCCTCCCGGGTAGCTGGGGTTACAGGCATGCATCACCATGCCTGGCTAACTTTGTATTTTTAGCAGGGACTGGGCTTCACTGTGTTGGTCAGGCTGGTCTCGAACTCCTCACCTCAGGTGATCCACCCACCTCAGCCTCCCAAAGTGCTGGGATGACAGGCATGAGCCACCGCACCTGGCCTGAAGCTGGCAATTTTTAACATGAGGAGGCCTGGCATAATCGACTCCACAGTCAGAAGGAAGCTGGAGTTTCACCTGGAAAGATGTGCAAGGAAACGTGGCTGGTTCTATCATGGAGGCAAAAGAGTTTGTGCAAAACGTAGACAGAGCTGTCTCATAAAAGAGCTACCGGGTGAGCTGGGCGCAGTGGCTCACGCCTGTCATCTCAGCACTTTGGGAGGCCAAGGCGGGTAGATCGCGAGGTCAGGAGTTCGAGACCAGCCTGGCCAACATAGTAAAACCCCGTCTCTACTAGAAATACAAAAATTGGCCAGGCATGGCGGCGCTCACCTGTTGTCCCAGCTACTCAGGAGGCTGAGGCAGGAGAATCACTTGAACCTGGGAGGCGGAGGTTGCAGTGAGCCGAGATCACATCACTGCACTCCAGCCTGGGCAACAGAGGGAGACTCAGTTTCAAAAAAAAAAAAAAAAAAAAGAAGCCAGGCACGGTGGCTGAGGCATGTAATCCTAGAACTTTGGGAGGCCGAGGCGGGCGGATCACAAGGTCAGGAGATCAAGACCATCCTGGCTAACACGGTGAAACCCCATCTCTACTAAAAACACACACACAAAAAAATTAGCCTGGCGTGGTGGTGGACACCTGTAGTCCCAGCTACTCGGGAGGCTGAGGCAGGAGAATGGTGTGAACCCGGGAGGCAGAGCTTGCAGTGAGCCGAGATCGTGCCCCTGCACGCCAGCCTGGGTGACAGAGCGAGACTCCATCTCAAAAATAAATAAATAAATAAAGAGTTACAGGGAGGCAGGGGTCGTCCCTGCCCCGACTCCCACTCCATCTGGTGAAGTCTCCCACTCCGTGCCATCTGAAGACAGATTTCCTCATCTGAAGACAGAGCCTCAGGGGCACTGCCAGGGGTTGCTCTGGGGGTAATTGTGGCCCTGGGGTGAGGGGCAATGGGATATCTGCAGCTGCAACTGTGGGAGTGAGGGAGGCATTCAAATGACAGTTCACTGCATTCTAGAAGATTCCATCCTGGGCTCAGTGAATAAGGACTCCTGACCAGGTGTGGTGGCACATGCCTGTAATCCCAGCATTTGGGGAGGCCTAGGTGGGTGGATCACCTGAGGTGAGGAGTTCAAGACCAGCCTGGCCAACATGGTGAAACCCCGTCTCTACTAAAAATACAAAAATTAGCTGGCCATGGTGGTGCGCACCTGTAGTCCCAGTTACTTGGGGGACTGAGGCGGGAGAATTGCTTGAACGTGGGAGGCGGAGGTTGCAGTGAGCGGAGATCATGCCCCTGCACTCTAGCCTGGGTGACAGAGCAAGACTCCGCCAATAAATAAATAAATAAATAAATAAATAAATAAATAAATAAGTAAATAAATAAATAAATAAATAAATAAATAAATAGAGATGGTTTCTCACTACGTTGTCCCAGGCCAGCCTGGGTGGGAAGTCAGGCTGGTCTCGAACTCCTGACCTCAGGTGATGCACCTGCCTCGGCCTCCCAAAGTGCTGGGATTACAGGCGTGGGCCACCTCGCCCAGCCAAGTCTCCCATCTCTAATTTTTTTTAAAAAGACCCTTTTCCCCGGAATAGTTGCTAGATACTCTCCACGCCTTTTGTGTGGTCTTCTTACCTGGTCTTGAGGTAGGAGCCTCTTCTACAGATAAAGCAAACAAAAACAATGCTCAGGCCAAAGAAGATGCTGGCTCCCATAAAGACTAGCAGAGGGGAGGCGGGTGGGGAGTCCGGAAACTTCAAGATGTCACTGAAGCACAAGGTGACATCAGACAGGGAGAAGAAATGGGGGAGCGGGAGCAGGCGGAGATGGTGAAAGCCTGAACCGAGGGCATTCCAGGTGAGGAGAAAAACGAGAGAGAGACCCTGGAGGAGGAGGGAGGGGAATGAACTGAGCTGTGAGAAAACTGCCCGGGGCTGACTGGCTCTTACGCAGGGACAGGCCAGCTCGGGCAGGGACGGGCTTGCTGCTGGGAGGTGCCCGTGCAGAAACAAGAAAGGAGCTCCTGCAGGGGCTGGCCAGGGAGCTGGTGGACAGCATCGGCCAGAGGAGCTCAAATCCTCCCTCAGCCCCAAGGGGCCGAGCTGCAAAAGCAGTGTCAAATGGACAAAAGTCCCACCGGGCACAGAACCGCAACCAGCAAGTCTACGGGTTTAAAAATAAATGGTGGGGCCGGGCGCCGTGGCTCATGCCTGTAATCCCAGCACTTTGAGAGGCCGAAGCCAGGCGGATCACTTGAGGTCAGGAGTTCAAGACCAGCCTGACTTTTTTTTGTTTTTTTTTTGAGAAGGAGTCTCGCTCTGTCTCCCAGGCTGGAGTGCAATGGTGTGATCTCAGCTCACTGCAACCTCCACCTCCTGGGTCCAAGCGATTCTCCTGCCTCAGTCTCGTGAGTACCTGGAATTACAGGCTCCCGCCATCACGCTCGGCTGATTTTTGTATTTTTAGTAGAGACGGGGTTTCACCATGTTGGCCAGGATGGTCTCGATCTCCTGACCTTGTGATCCACCTGCCTCGACCTCCCAAAGTGCTGGGATGATAGGTGTGACCCACCGCGCCCGGCCCGCACCAGTGCTATTGATGGCGAACATTGACACACTGCTATTGATGGAGACCCCAAAGTGGCAGCGACACAAGTGGCCCTGGACAGATGCGTGGATCAACATAGCATGGTCCATACACACCCTGGAGTACGATCCAGCCTTCAACAACATGAAGTCCTGACACAGGCCTCGGTGCAGATGCACTTTGAGGACCTCAGTCTCAGTGAGAGAAGCCAGGGCACAGAAGAACACATCCTATATGATCCACTCCTAAGAGGTCCCTAGAGCCCTCAGGTTCACAGAGACGGAAAGCAGGATGGGGGCCGGGCACGGCAGCTCGCACCTGTAATCCCAGCACTTTGGGAGGCCGAGGCGGGCGGATCACTTGAGGTCAGGAGTTCAAGACCAGCCTGGCCAACATGGAGAAACCTCGTTTCTACTACAAATACAAAAATTGGATGGGTGTGGTGGCGCACACCTGTAATCCCAGCTACTCGGGACGCTGAGGCAGGAGAATCGCTTGAACCCCGGAGGCAGAAGTTGCAGTGAGCCGAGATTGCACCACTGCACTCCAGTCTGGGTGACAAGAGTGAGACTCTGTCTCAAAAAAAAAAAAAAAAAGAAAGTAGGATGGGGGTGCCAGAGGCTGGGGAGGGGGCTGGGGAGTGGGTGCTTCCTGAAGACAGAGTTTCAGTTTGGGAAGATGAGAAAGTTCTGAAGGGGACAGTGGTTGGTTAAATGTACCCCAAAAATGGTTAAACGGGGAAATTTTATGTTACATGTAATTTACCACAGTGAAAAACGAAGAGAAGGCTGGGTGCAGTGGGTCACACCTATAATCCCAGCACTTTGGGAGGCCGAGGCTGGAGGAGCCCTGGTTAAATGTACCCCCAAAAATGGTTAAATGGGGAAATTTTATGTTACATGTAATTTACCACAGTGAAAAACGAAGAGAAGGCTGGGTGCAGTGGGTCACACCTATAATCCCAGCACTTTGGGAGGCCGAGGCTGGAGGATAGCTTGAGCCCAGGAGTTGGAGGCCAGCCTGGCCAACATAGCAAGACCCCATCTCTACAAAAAAAGTTTAAAAATCAGCCGGGCGTGGTGGCATGCACCTGTGGCCCCAGCTACTTTGGGAGGCTGAGACAGGAGGATGGCTGGAACCCAGGAGGCAGAGGCTGCATTGAGCTGTGATCGCACCACTGCACTCCAGCCTGGGTGACAGAGGGACACCCTGTCTCAAAGTGAAATAAGGGAGGCAAAACAAAACAAAGTGGGCGAGAGTGAGAGACAGGGGACAGGGTGGGAAGTAACGAGGTCCTGTGCAGCATGTGCCAAACGTCAGATCCCCAGTAACATCCGTGACCACCCGGTCTCCTCCTCCCGACACCAGGGCCTGGTGGGCAGGGGACGGCCTTGAACACCCAGCGACACCCTGCCGTTGTTTGCCCGGTGAAAAGAGGCCACTAAGAAAAGGACCTTGGTCAAACAAAGGGCCCTATTCACTGTCCCCGAGAGAGGAGGGCCTGGGCTCTTTCTCTCCAGAGCCCTTCTGTCCCGGCCCAGTTTCGCTTTCCAAGGACACTCCAACCCCACCTCAGCCCCCACCAATATCCTGCTTTCCAGCAATCCTCTGCTTTTCCCAGACACTTTATCAGCGCGAGAACGTGGACCCAGGGGTGTCACCGCGGTCCCAGAGGCCGAGGGCGGGAAGTGCCGGCGGTCAGGCAGTTTCCCAGCCGTGTGTGGTCTCTGTCTCAGCCTTTTTTTTTTTTGAGACAGTCTTGCTCTGTTGCCCAGGCTGGAGTGCAATGGTGCGATCTCGGCTCACTGCAACCTCCGCCTCCCGCGTTCAAGCGATTCTCCTGCCTCAGCCTCCCGAGTAGTTGGGATTACAGGCGCCCGCCACCACGCCCAGCTAATTCTTATATTTTTAGCAGAGATGGGGTTTCACCACATTGGCCAGGCTGTTCTTGAACTCCTGGCCTCAAGTGATCCACCCACCTCGGCCTCCCAAAGTGCTGGGGTTACAGGCGTGATCCACCGCGCCCGGCCTCCCCACTCCTTTTTAAAAATGTCGCATCTCAGGCAAAGCTATGCTCAACACCCCGGCCGGGCGCCTGCTTGCTTCAGTCTCCAGCACCGGGATCCCGGCCAATCCCCCCAACACATTTGGGACCGACAGGACGCATATGTCTCCAGTCAGAAGGGAGCTGTCTCTCCCGGGCTGTCTTCAGCGTTTGCTGCCAGGATGGGGAAGACGACGCGTTTCCAACACCCTGAAACGATCCTTTTGTGGGGTAGGGTCAAAAGAGAAGTTTCCTTTTTTTTTTTTTTTTTTTTTTTGAGACAAGGTCTGGCTCTGTCACCCACACTGGAGTATAGGGGCATGATCTTGGCTCACTGCAGCCTCAACTTCCTGGGCTCAAGCAATCCTCCTGCCTCGGCCTCCTGAGTAGCTGAGATTACAGGCATGCGCCGCTACACTCAGCTAATTTTTTCCTCTTTTTTGTAGACATGGGGTCTTCCTATGTTGCCCACTGGTCTCAAGCTCCCGGGCTCAAGCAATCCTCTCATCTTGGCCTTCCAAAGTGCTGGGATTAGGCTGTGCGTGGTGGCTCACGCCTGTAATCCCAGCACTTTGGCAGGCCGAAGCAGGTGGATCACCTGAGGTCAGGAGTTCGAGACCAGCCTGGCCAACATGGAGAAAACCTGTCTCTACTAAAAATACAAAATTGGGTGTGGTGGCACATGCCTGTCATCCCAGCTACTCGGGAGGCTGAGGCAGGAGAATCTCTTGAGCCTGGGAAGTGGAGGTTGTGGTGAGCCGAGATCACACCATTGCACTCCAGCCTGGGCAACAAGAGTGAAACTCTGTCTCAAAATAATAATAAGAAGAAGAAGAAGAAGGAGGAGGAGGAGGAGGAGAAGGAGGAGAAGAAGAAGAAGAGGAGGAGGAAGAGGAAGAGGAACAAGAAGAAGAAAAGGAAGGAAGAAGAAGAAGAAGGAGAAGGAGAAGGGGAAGAAGGAGAGCTGGAATGACAGGAGTGAGCCACCAGCCCAGCCAAGAAGCTTAAATCATGATGCGAAGATGAAAAGCAAAGTTTGCAAGACGAAGGATGGAGTTGGTGTCAGTGTTCTGGGGAGGTGGGGAGTTCCCTCAGCAAGAATGACCTCAGAGTAGCTGGCAGGTGGGCTAAGGCCACCTGGGCTGGGAGAACCAGGTTAACAGCACCAGTAGGAAGTCACCAGGGTCTCAAGGACCCCCAAGAAGGAGAGAGCAACAGGGCATCTCACTCCTACATGTTCTTTCCCAAAATCCGTAACCCCAGTCTGATCACGAGAGAAATATCTGACAAACCTAGATCAGAAGTAAGTCTGCACACTACCCAGCCGGTCCTCCTAAGACCGTCCGGGTCATGAGAGGCAAGGAACGTCTAAGACATGGTCCCAGCCAGGAACGTCTAAGACATGGTCCCAACCCGGAGAAAGTCCCGGAGACGAGCCGGCTAAATGTCAGGTGGGATTCTTGATGGGGTCCTCGGGCAGGAAAGGATATTAGGGGAAGTTTAATGATATTTGAATAAAGTGTGGAGTTTAGTTAACAGAAAGGAACCCACTGTTAGCCGGGCGCAGTGGCTCATGCCTGTCCTCCTAACACTTTGGGGGCCTGAGGTTGGAGGATCGCTTGAGTTCAGGAGTTCGAGACCAGCCTGGGCAACCTAGTGAGACCTCATCTCTACAAAACAAAAATTAGCCAGCGGTGGTATTGCGCGCCTTTGGTCCCAGCTACTCAGGAGGCTGAGGTGGGAGGCTCGCTTGAGCCCGGGAGTTGGAGGCTGCAGTGAGCCATGATCATGCCGCTGCACTTAGCCTGGGTGACAGAGTAAGACTCTGTCTCAAAAAAAAATTTAATTCAAATTTTAAAAAATATTTTTTAATGGCAAAGACCACATTTACATTTGCACCAACCTAATAAATACATAAAATAAATAAATAGATGAGAAAAAATTAAACAAAAATAAAAATAATGCAGAAAAAACACCAAAATGCCCATCATACTATACATAGCACCAGGCTATAGGGGAAAAACAAATAATTATATATAATTGTTCCCAAATCATTAAACCCTCCTCATCATGGAGGCTATAGGAATAAAAGCTCCTAACAAGACCATATTTGGTGACCTCCCAGCACTTTGGGAGGCCGAGGCGGGTGGATCACCTGAGGTCAGGAGTTCAAGACCAGCCTGGCCAACATGGTGAAACCCCGTCTCTACTAAAAATACAAAAATTAGCTTGGTGTGGTGGTGGACACCTGTAATCCCAGCTACTCAGGAGGCTGAGGCAGGAGGATCACTTGAACCTGGGAGGCAGAGGTTGCAGTGAGCCGAGATGGCACCATTGCACTCCAGCCTGGGCTACGAAGTGAGACTCCAACTCAAAAAAATATGTATGTCTATATATATTTTTTAAATATTTAAAAAATATTTTTAAAAATATTTAGCCGGGTGCGGTGGCTCAAGCCTGTAATCCCAGCACTTTGAGAGGCCGAGATGGGCGGATCACGAGGTCAGGAGATCGAGACCATCCTGGCTAACACAGTGAAACTCTGTCTCTACTAAAAAATACAAAAAATTAGCCGGGTGAGGTGGCAGGCGCCTGTAGTCCCAGCTACTCGGGAGGCTGAGGCAGGAGAATGGCGTGAACCTGGGAGGTGGAGCTTGCAGTGAGCTGAGATCCGGCCACTGCACTCCAGCCTGGGTGACAGAGCAAGACTCCGTCTCAAAAAAAAAAAAAAAAAAGAAATTTAAATATATATAAAAGGCTGAGGCAGGAGAATGGCGTGAACCCAGGAGGCGGAGCTTGCAGTGAGCCGAGATCGCGCCACTGCACTCCAGCCTGGGCGACAGAGCGAGACTCTGTCTCAAAAAAAAAAAAAAATATATATATATATATATAATATATAAAATATATACAAAATATGAAACTATATTTAAAATATAAAAATATATATCAATATTTTAAAATTTTGTTTTTAAATTTAAAAAAATTTTTAAATTATGTGTATATATATATACTCGATGCAATTCTCTGAAGTTAACTCTTAGAGCTCTGGCAACACAGAGGCTGAAATGACATGACAAATGCTAAAGTACAAAGTTCCAAGATCAAGTCCCAGCATGACCACTAACTCGTGAAACCGCCAGGCCTCAGCTTTGCCAACGGTAAAGCACGCGAGATGAACTCGAGGGCCAACACGCTTCTTCGGTAAGAGTCCAGACACTCGGTATTTTCAGCCTTGCAGTGGAGCCACTCTCTGTGGCAGTGACTTAACTACACCGTGGTAGCAGAATGCCCAGAGCTGTGTGCCAATAAAACATTATTTCTGGACGCTAAAATCGGAATGCCATATAATTGTCTTGTGTCATGGCCTTTTCTTTTGACTTTTGTGTTTTGCTTCTTTTGGTGGCGGGTAGAAGGGAAGCTGCCTTTGACTTTTTTTTCCCAACCATTTAAAAATGGAGGCCGGGCGCGGTGGCTCACGTCTGTAATCCCAGCACTTTGGGAGGCTGAGGCGGGAGGATCACTTGAGGTCAGGAGTCTGAGACCAGCCTGGCCAACGTGGCGAAACCCCGTCTCTACTAAAAATACAATAATTAGCTGGGTGTGGCGTCGGGCGCTTGTAATCCCAGTTACTTGGGAGGCTGAGGCAGGAGAATGGCTTGAACCAGGAGGCAGAGTTTGCAGTGAGCCAAGAGCGCACCACCGCACTCCAACCTAGGCGACAGAATGAGATTCTGTTTCAGAAAAGTAAAATAAAATAAAAATAAAAATGAGATAATCATTCTTAGCCCACGGGCCATATATAAAACCAGGCTGTGGGCCAGAGGTGGCCCAAGGGCGGTGGTTACTGACTCCTGGACTGGACGTGCTCCAAGCCCCTTCCTCAGCTGCCTTTCGAAGATGCTCTGATTGCAAATCCACCTGAGGTTTTCAATTTCAACCTGTTGGCTCAGTTCTTTTTTTTTTTTTTCTTCTCAAGACAAGGTCTCGCTCTGTTGCCCGGGCTGCAGTGCAATGGCACAATCTCGGCTCACTGCAGCCTCCACCTCCCAGACTCAAGCAATCCTCCCACCTCAGCCTCCCGAGTAGTTGGGGTTACAGGCACGCACCACCACGCCCAGTTAAGCTTTGTATTGTTAATAAAGATGGGGTTTCACCATGTTGGCCAGGCTGGTCTCGAACTCCTGACCTCAAGTGATCGTCCCACCTCAGACTCCCAAAGTGCTGGGATTACAGGTGTGAGCCACCGCGCCCAGCCAGGGCAGTGAAACTATATGATACCACATATCCTCACACCCTTCTCCAAACCCGTAGAATCTTCAACACCAAAAGTGAACTCCAATAGAGCCTGGGGACTCTGGGTGACAATGATGTGTCAATGTGGGTTCATCCATTGTGATGATAACAAATGCACCACTCTGGTATGGTGTGCTGGTGGTGGGGGAGGCTGTGTATGTGGGTTGCAGAGGGTGGTGTATGGGAACTTTCTGTTCTTACCGCTCAATTTTGCTGTAAACCTAAAATAGCTCTAAAAAAATAAAGTCTATTTAAAAACCCAAAAGTATCTTTGTACTTTAATGCAATCACAGAATCATAAAATCTTATTAGAAATGGTTTAGGCTGGGCTCAGTGGCGCATGTCCGTAATCCCAGCATTTTGGGAGGACGAGACTGGAGGATTGCTTGAGCTCAGCAGTTTGAGACCAACCTGGGCAACATGGCGAGACCCCATCTCTACTGAAAATGGAAAACTTAGCCAGTCGTGGTGTTACATGCTTATAGTCCCAGCTACTCAGGAGGCTGAGGTGGGAGAATCACTTGAGCCTGGGAGGCAGAGGCTGCAGTGAACCAAGATTGCACCACTACACTCCAGCCTGGGCAACAGAGCAAGACTCTTTCTCAAAAAAAAATAAAAATTAAAAAAAATAATAAAAGGAAAAGAGTCGGGCGCAGTGGCTCATGCCCGTAATCCCAGCACATTGGGAGGCCGAGGTGGAAGGATCACTTGAGGTCAGGAGTTTGAGACCAGCCTGGCCAACATGGTGAAACCTCTTCTCTACTAAAAATACAAAAATTAGCCAGGTGTGGTGGTGCACACCTGTAGTCCCAGCTACTCAGGAGTATGAGGCAGGCGGATTGCTTGAACCTGGGAGGTGAAGGTTGCAGTGAGCCAAGATCACACCACTGCCTTCCAGCCTGGACGACAGAGTGAGACTCTGTCTCAAAAAAATTAAGATAAAACAGGGCAGGCACAGTGGCTCACGCCTGTGATCCCAGCACTTTGGGAGGCCAAGGCGGGTGGATCACAAGGTGAGGAGATCAAGACCATTCTGGCTAACCCGGTGAAACCCCGTCTCTACTAAAAATACAAAAAAAAATATTAGCCAGGCATTGTGACGGGCGCCTGTAGTCCCAGCTACTCGGGAGACTGAGGCAGGAGAATGACGTGAACTTGGGAGGCGGAGCTTGCAGTGAGCTGAGATCGCACCACTGCACTCCAGCCTGGGAGACAGAGCGAGACTCCGTCTCAAAATAAAATAAAGTAAAATAAAATAAAATAAAATAAAATAATAAATAAAAAAAATTAAGATAAATCAAAATAAAAGAAAAAGAAATTATTTAGACCAGTGATTCTCAACTAGGGACGTCTCTGCCTTCGGGGAGCCCTGGGCAATATGACGGGGGAGCTCCTGGCATGGAGTGGGTGGAGTCCAGAGACGCTGCTCAGCACCCAGCAATGCCCAAGACAGCCCCACCCCAGAGAAGGATCCAGCCGCAATGCCCACAGTGCCCAGGGGCGAGAGATCCTACTTTATCCAGGTCTCACCACTTCAATAACAATACACTTAACATTTACAAAGTGCTTTACAATTCCCAGTGCATCCCTTCTGTACGTGGCCAGGGCCAGGCGTTCCCACCCTGTTTTACAGACCAGGAGTGGTCGGGGCACGTCTCAGGGGGGCTGCGTGGTCACCTGTGGCCTCTCTGCCCCCCGGGGGTTCTGGGAGGGACACGAACTCAAAATTCCCACTTCCTTCTGCAGCCTCCTGCGCTCCCAGGGGCCCCTGCAGGCACAGAGTTCTCCACTGGTTGTGGGATGGTGCACGTGTAATTTTTCTGTAGCTGGGAAAAGGCAGGAGGGAGGAGGGGGAAGCACGAAGGGATTTAGCACCTGGGATCACACAGTCCGGGAAAAGCCTGACTCTCACTGCACGCAGGGGACGAAGGCGTTGGGGGTTACACTGTGAACCCCTCCAGAGGAAAGGTCCATGACCCAATCCTGCACACCTGGGACTGGGAGCTTATTTAGAATTAAGGTCTTTGCAGATGTCATGAATTTAGATGCAGTCACACTGGATTAGAATGAACCCTAAATCCAACGACCGATGGCCTCCTTTTTTTTTTTTTTTGACAGGCTTTTGCTCTGTCACCCACGCTGGAGTGCAGTGGCACAATCACGGTCCACTGCAGCCTCGACTTCCCAGACTCCAGCGATCCTCCCACCTCAGCCTCCTGAGTAGCTGGGACCACAGACGCGTGCCAACACGCCCAGCTAATTTATGTCTTTTTGGTAGCGATGGCATTGTTTCCTGTTGCCCAGGCTGGTCTCAAACTCCTGGGCTCAAGCGATCTACCTGCCTTGGCCTCCTAAAGTGCTGACCCAGACTGACCTCACAAGAGGAGGGAAATTTCGGCCGGGTGCAGTGGCTCACACCTGTAATCCCAGCACTTTGGGAGGCCAAGGCGGGAGGATCACCTGCGGTCAGGAGTCAAAATCAGCCCAGCCAACATGGTGAAACCCCGTCTCTACTAAAAACACCAAATTAGCTGGGTGTGGTGGCACACGCCTGTAACCCCAGCTACTCCAGAGGCAGAAGAATTGCTTGAACCTGGGAGGCGGAGGTTGCAGTAAGCTGAGATCACACCACTGCACTCCAGCCTGGGCAGCAGAGCAAGATTCCATCTCAAAAAAAAAAAAAAAAAAAAGAGGAGGGAAATTTCCACAGACACCCAGGGAGAAGGACTTTTGTGGTGACAGAGGCAGAAATCGGATCAATAAGCCATAAGCCAAGGACTCCCGGAGCCCCTGGAGAGCGGGAGAGGCAGGGAGACTCCCCCGGAGCTTCTAGAAGGAGCGCAGACCTGCTGACACTGTGATTTCAGACTCCTGGTCTCCGGAACCACGAGACAATACATTTCTGTTATTTCAGCCACCCGGTCTGTGGTCATTCATGACAGTGGCGGTCCCAGGCTCCTCCTACAACTGGGCACTGGCAAGGCCGGCAAAGTCCAGGCCTTACTTTCCAACCACTCTGAAGCCACAGCCGTCTCTGTGCCAGCAGACTCTGCCAGGACATCTGCACTTGAACTTGGCTGGATTCATCTCTTTTCTTTGATTCCTCCTGGCTTTGTTGTCCATCAAGTTAGGGAGGTTTTTTTAAGAAGGCCAGAGGCAGCGGTCTTGGCCTTGTCAACAAAGGTCAAATGAACAATGAAAACCGGCGTCGTGGCTCACACCTGTAATTCTAGAACTTGGGCTGGCTGAGGTGGGCGAATTACTTGAGCCCAGGAGTTCAAGTCCAGCCTGGACAACATAGCAAGACCCCATCTCTACAAAAGATACAACAATTAGCCAGGTGTGGCAGTACATACTTGTGGTCTCAGCTATCTGGGAGGCTGAGGCAGAAGGATCACTTGAGCCCAGGAGTTCAAGTCCAGCCTGGACAACATAGCAAGACCCCATCTCTACAAAATATATCACAATTAGCCAGGTGTGGCGGTACATGCTTGTGGTCTCAGCTATCTGGGAGACTGAGGCAGGAGGATCACTTGAGCCCAGGAGTTCAAGACCAGCCTGGACAACATAGCAAGACCCCATCTCTACAAAAGATACAACAATTAGCCAGATGTGGTGGTACATACTTGTGGTCTCAGCTTGAGCCTGGGAGTTCAAGGCTGCAGTAAGCTGTGATTGTGCCACTGCACTCCAGCCTGGGTAACAGAGTAAGCCCCTATCTCATTAAAAAGAAAAGCAGACATTCAGCCAGGCACAGTGGTTCACGTTTGAAATCCCAACACTTTGGGAGTCCAAAGCGGGTGGATCACTTGAGCTTAGGAGTTCAAGACCAGCCTGGGCAACGTAGTGAGACTGCATCTCTACAAAAAATTAGCCGGATGCAGTGACATGCGCCTGTAGTCCCAGCTACTCCAGAGGCTGATGCGGGAGGATCGCTTGAGCCCAGGAGTTTGAGACCAGTCTGGGCAACATAGCAGTACCCCATCTCTACAAAAATTTAAAAAAAAGAAAATTAGCTGGGCATACTGATGCGTGCCTGTAGTCCCAGCTACTCCGGAGGTTGAGGTGGGAGAATTGCTTGAGCCAGGGAGGCGGAGGTTGCAGTGAGCCAATATTGCACCACTGCACTCCAGCCTGGGTGACAGAGCAAGACCCTGCCTCAAAAAACAAAAAAAAAGAAAAGAAAAGAAAAGAAAAGAAAAGCAGACTTTTTTTTTTTTTTTTTTTTTGAGATGGAGTCTCCTTCTGTTGTTCAGGCTGGAGTGCAATGGTGCAATATTGGCTCATTCCAAGCTCCAAGCTCTGCCTCCCGGGTTTACGCCATTCTCCTGCCTCAGCCTCCCGAGTAGCTGGGACTACAGGCGCCCGCCACCTCGCCCGGCTAGTTTTTTGTACTTTTAGTAGAGACGGGGTTTCACCGTGTTAGCCAGGATGGTCTTGATCTCCGGACCTCGTGATCCGCCCGCCTCGGCCTCCCAAAGTGCTGGGATTACAGGCTTGAGCCACCGCGCCCGGCCAAGAAAAGCAGACTTTCAACTAATTAATGTACATCAAAGGTAATCTTTTTCTACTTTACCATCCTCCAAAGAGTAACTGTACAGAAATTCCAAAACGGTAGCCATTTCTGCAAACCAGGGTCCCTCCCCCGGGCACTGTGGACATCGGGGCTCTGGACCATTCTCTGGGGTGCGGCCATCCTGGGCACTGCAGGGCGCTGAGCAGTGTCCCTGGCATCCACCCACTCCATGCCAGGAGCAGCGCCAGTCGTGACAGCCACAAATGTCCCCAAATACCACTCAGTGTCCCCTGAAGGCCAGAATCGCCCCCAGGGACAAGCTCTGATTTAGGGCATGGCTAGACATGAGACAGAGACAGCACCAGATAAATGTGTCAAGGGTTAAAGAATGAATGCCCACATTCTACCCACCCGCCGCCACAAGTCTCTAATCAAATGCCACCTCCTCTTGGAGGCTCTCAGAGGTCAAGGTCCCTGTCTTCATTCTGTAACCCCAGCACCCGACACAATATCAGACACTTAATGTTGTATTGTGAACATTCATAAATGTCTGTAAAATAAATGACTCTGACCTTGAAATGTCTCCATGCCTAAGAAATCTTGGTTGTTTGAGGATAAAATTCTCTTCCTTCTCTCTCTTGGGCTGGGCTACATTTGAGATTCTAAGGTGGGGTCAGCATAGGGGATTTGGGTCAGAAATGTCAAGGCTATTTGGAATGGGTGACACCATTTTTAGAGGAATCTACATTTTGGGGAGGTTTTTGTTGTTGTTGCTTTTTTTTTTTTTTTTTTTTTTTTGGCAGGGAATGGCACTTAACTAGTTCAACTATAGTTTTTAGGGGAAGAAAACAAAAACAAAAAACAGTTTTAGTTTAAAGGATCTGTTCTACTATAGCCTGATACAGAGCAGTGGTTCTCAACCCCAGATGACTGCGGATAATGTCTGGGGATATCTGTGGCTGTCACAACTCAGGGGTGCTCCTGGCGTGGAGTGGGTGGAGGCCAGGGACGCTGCTCAGCACCCTGCAGTGCGCAGGACGGCCCCACCCCAGAGGACAATCCGGTCCCCCCATCTGCAGTGCCAAGAGGGAGCCCCTACATTATTTGGGAGAAGATCAAGTCGGCCTCCTGATCACACTGGACACCAGAATAAACTCCCAACGGGGCAGTCGGTGTAAACCAGGGGGACCCCCAGCTCCTGGGACTCACCTCCTCTCTCCCTCCCCACTCAGGATGTGGATTTCAACGTGTGCAGCCTCCTGGGACTTCAGCAGGGCAGAGGATCATGGGACGCAGAGTCTCCTGGGGTCCGTGGAACCCCCTAGCCCAGATGTGATCTGCTCCCTGAGGGACACGGGGCTGTGTCTGGGGACATCTGTGGTAGTCACAACTGGAGGTGCTCCTGGCAAGGAGTGGGTGGAGGCCTGGGATGCTGCTCAGCACCCTGCAGTGCCCAGGACGGCCCCACCCCAGAGAATGATCCTACTCAGGCCGTCACAGAGTAGGGTCGAACTCGAGCTCAGGAGTTCGAGACCAGCCTCGGCAATACAGGGGGACCTCCATGTTTACAAAAATTTTTTTTAATTAGCTGGGCATGGTGGCGTGCATCTGCAGTCCCAGCTACTCTGGGAGGCTGAGGTGGGAGGATTGCTTGAGCCCGGAGTTTGAGGCTGCAGTGAGTCAGGCTGAGAAAATGTGTGGGGAGTGGCATAGGGAGACCTAGCGCCCTCTGTGTACCCACTAAGATGGGCCAGTCTCCACCACTCCATTCCCTGGCAAACTAGTATTCTACTCAAAGCTTCCCCGTGGCCTCCCGTCTGGACCTTCCTTAGCCCCCTCTCTCTACCCACCTGGACGACTTCTTATCACCCCTGCACCTACACAGCTCCCAGAACACGCAGGCCTGAGGCCCCCACCTCTGTGCCACCCTGGGCTCAGGCCCCACTGACCCGGGCTGCCATCTCCACGGCCCCCACACCAGCACACAGATGCCTCATTCACGTGGTGCTCCCAGGGCCTGGCACCAGTTCTGAGGCTTAAAATAGGCACACAACGGGCCTTTGTCGGATAGAGGAAGGAAGGAAGGAGCGTTTCAGACAAAGGAGACAGCAACGGCAGCGTCCAGGAAACCCAGGGGCACTGGGGAGGTGGATGGAGCCAAGTGGGGGGCACTTGAAGAGTCAGAGGGCAGGGCTGGGCCATGCAGGACCGTGAAGACCCCATGAGGAACTGGGGTGCCATCGTGCGGGTGCTCACTTGGTAGGGGGCAGGGAAGTTACCGTCTGATCAGTGCCCAGGAAGCTTACTGGGAAGGTCTTGCTGGAGTCAGAGAAACCAGAGGCCACTTTGTCACCTCAGAGGCTCCCGCCAGAGATGAAGAGGCTCTCAGCTCAAGAGGGAGCACTGAGATGGGAAAGAAAGGAGACAGAACGGGCCGGGCATGGGGGCTCACGCCTGTAATCCTAGCACTTCGGGAGGCCGAGGCAGGCGGATCACCTGAGGTCAGGGGTTCGAGACCAGCCTGGGCAACATGGTGAAGTCCTGTCTCTACTAAAAATACAAAAATTATCCGGGTGTGGTGGTGGGCACCTGTAATCCCAGCTACTCGGGAGGCTGAGGCAGGAGAATCACTGGAACCTGGGAGGCGGAAGTTGCAGTGAGCCGAGATTACACCACCGCATGCCAGCCAGAGCAAAAGAAAGAAGACAGAGAAGGAAGGAGGGAAGGAGAGAGGCAGGCGGGGGGAGGGAGGGAGGGAGGGAGGGAAGGAGGGAAGGAAAGAAAGCACCCCTAAATAAACATCCCAAGCTTCAGTACAGTGGGCTGCCTGCATCCAGGAAAAAGCCATTTACATCCCAGCACCACGCTCCATCGCCCAAAGGCAGAAGCAGCCGGGCGTGTGTTGCTGGATGGGTGGATGAGCACAGCGCTGCCGGTCCACGCACTGGAACACAACTCAGCCCTGAAAAGGAGCGAGGCTCTGACGCAGGCCACAGCATGGATGCACCTTGAGGATGTCACACGCAGTGAGAGACACCAGACACAAAAGGCCACACAGGGTGTGACCCATTTCTTTGAAATGTCTAGGACAGGCCGGTCCAGAGACAGGAGGGAGAGGCGTGGGTGCCGGGGCTGGGGGAGGGGGTGGAGAGTCCCCCTCATGGGGACAAGGGATCTTACTGGGTGATGGAATGTTTTTTTGTTTGGTTGGTTTTTGAGACAGAGTCTTGCTGTGTCGCCCAGGCAGGAGTGCAGTGCCGTGATCTGGGCTCACTGCAACCTCCACCTCCCGGGTTCCAGCGATTCTCCTGCCTCGGCCTCCTGAGTAGCTGGGATTACAGGCACTTGCCACCACAGCCAGCTAATTTTTGTATTTTTAGTAGAGATGGGGTTTCGCCATGTTGGCCGGGCTGGTCTCAAACTCCTGACCTCAAGTGATCCTACCCCTTCAGCCTCCCAGAGTGCTGGGATCACAGGAATGTTCTGAAAGGGGCTTATAGGGATGTTTGCACAGCTCATAAACTTATTTAAAAGATGGAATTGTATCCTTAAAAGGACTGAATGTTATGAAGTGTAAATTATACCTCGATTTTTGTCATAAAAAGCAGTAAGACTTTTCCTTTTACGAGGTTCAAGTAACTGTTCGTGGAAGCGTCTCAGTGCTGCCCACAAACCCCCCTTGCCCACCCGTGTCAGGAGCGGATCTGGGGGAGGAACCACACAGACAGAGTGTGGCCCACTCACGCCGCAGGATGGGGGAGGAGGAGGAGGACAGGAGGGACCCCTCGGGGGCTGCTGTGTGACTGAGGAGAGGTCAACCCATCTCCTCAGTTCTCACACTCATCTGTAAGGTCTCCTGGGTGACGTCAACCATGAACACTTTTCTCTAACTCTTAAGAGACAGAGGCCAGGCCAAAGAGGGCATGTGTAAAAAGCAGTGACAAGTGAAGTCAAGAAATGTCACTGAGCGGGGGGAGGCGCCCGACATCACCAAGGACGCCGAATTGCAGAAATCAGTCGTGAAAGGACACAGCGGCCGGGCGCAGTGGCTCACGCCTGTCATCCCAGCACTTTGGGAGGCCGAGGTGGTTGGATGACCTAAAGTCAGGAGTTCGAAGCCAGCCTAGTCAACATGGTGAGACCCCCGAATCTACTAAAAATACAAAAATTAGCCGGCGTGGTGGTGCATGCCTGTAATGGAAGCTACTCGGGAGGCTAGGGCAGGAGAATCGCTTGAACCTAGAAGGCGGAGGTTGCAGTGAGCCGAGATCGCACCACTGCACTCCAGCCTGGGCAATGGAACAAGACCACATCTCAAATAAAAAGGACAGGCCGGGCGTGGTGGCTCACGCTTATAACCACAGCACTTTGGGAGGCCGAGGCGGGCGGATCACCAGAGGTCAGGAGTTCCAGACCAGCCTGGCCAAAATGGTGAAACTCCATCTGTACTAAAAATACAAAAATTAGCTGGGTGTGGTGGAGGGCACCTGTAGTCCCAGCAGAGGCTGAGGCAGGAGAATCGCTTGAGCCCTGGAGGCGGAGGTTGCAGTGAGCCAAGATTGCACCATCACATTCCATCCTAGGTGACAGAGAGAGACTGCGTCTCAAAAAAAAGGAAGGAAGGAAGGAAGGAGAAAGAAAGACAGAGAAAGAAGAAAGAAAGAGAAAGAAAAGAAAGAAAGAAAGAGAGAGAAGAAAGAAAGAAAGAAAGAAAGAGAGAGAGAGAGAAAGAAAGGGAGAGAAAGAAAGCACGCACGCACCAGCTCCCAAGCCCCTAGAGACCAGGCACGACCTTCTTGTAAGAAACCATGAAGCATCTTCAAAAATACAAATGACTCGGTGGATATGATTTTAAAGACCATTGCTGCTTCCAGACGCAACTGAAAAAATCGGAATAACACGTTGAATGAAGAAAGGAGTGTTTTCCACTACTACTCGGTGAACAAGAAAAATGCCTCCATTCAGTAAACACGAAGCCGAATTATCTACACGTGAGAGTAATTTGTGTTTAGTTCTCTTTGCTGTCAAGCAGTGGGGCCCCAGGGTTTATTAAGCATGAAACAAGAACAGAAAATAACGGCCTCAGTCAAAGGATGTTTTCTAAATAAAGCTCAGTGAGATCAAGATGCACCTGCGGAATTCAAGCTACGTTGGAAGCTTCATGCTCCAGGTTAAAACCGAGAAAGCACATTGCAAACATTGTCATCTTCCAATGCCTGTAACTGACAACTTCATCCCATCTTCTAAATCAGTATTAAGTGTTCAAAAGTCACCTAAAAGACCCACCTAAAAATAAGTAGCCTTTTTTTAATTTTTTTTTTCTTCTTTGAGACAGAGTCTCACTCTGTTGCCTAGGCTGGAGTGCAGTGGCGCAATCTCAGCTCACTGCAACCCCTGCCTCCTGAGTTCAAGTGATTCTCCTGCCTCAGCCTCCGAAGTAGCTGGGACTACAGGCGCATGCTACCACACCTGGCTAGTTTTTGTATTTTTAGTAGAAACGGGGTTTCACCATGTTGGTCAGACTGGTTTCGAACTCCTGACCTCAAGTGATCCACCCACTTCGGCCTCCCAAAGTGTTGGGATTACAGGCGTGAGCCACCGCGCCCGGCCATAAGTAGGCATTTCTAGTGTTTTCTAAAAGCAGTGAGACCTTACTTCTCCCCTCTCAAAACGATAGCACTAAATGACTTAAAAACAATCCCCAATTCTGAATGGCCCCACTTCATGCACCTCAAAGGGGAGATGAGGTCGTTAAAGGAGAAAATAAATCAGTTTTGTCTATAACAAGGGTTCCACACCGGAGTGTCTCTGTCCCTACAGGACACTGGGTGATGTCTGGAGACATCTGTGGTTGTCACGATGCAGGGAGCTCCTGGTGTGGAGTGGGTGGAGGCCAGAGATGCTGCCCAGCACCCTGCAGTGCCCAAAAGGCCTCACCCCAGAGAACGATCAGACCCCAAATGTCCACAGCGCTGGGAGAGAGAGACCAAACGCACCCCATACACTGAAGTTGTAAACTCAACATTTCGAGCGTATAATCACAGCTGGATGTGGTTCCTTACGGGGCACCCTTAAATCACAATGACCCAGGCAGCCTTCTCTTAAACAGGTGCATTTGTTACTTAACGAGCCTTGAGTATCTCCTGCCACCAGGTGTGGACAAAGTCATCTTTCTTTTCAGTTTTTTACTCACTTTTAATAATATGGAGACAGGCTCCATATTTGAGACTCCATCTCAAAATAATAGTAATAATAATAATATTAAGAAATATTTTTCTTGCTGTTGGAGATTCTTTTTTTTTGTTTTGTTTTTTGAGACAGAGTCTCTCTCACTTGCCCAGGCTGGAGTGCAGTGGCATGATCTCGGCTCACTGCAACCTCCACCTTCTGGGTTCAAGCCATTCTCCTGCTTCAGCCTCCCAAGTAGCTGGGATTACAGGCAAACACCACCATGCCCAGCTAAATTTTCTATTTTTAGTAGAGACAGGTTTTCACTCTATTGGCCAGGCTGGTCTCGAACTCCTGACCTCAGGTGATCTACCCACCTCAGCCTCCCAAAGCGTGGGGATTACAGGCATGTGCCACCACAACCACCCATGCAGATTATTTTTGAAAGCTTCTGGGGGTGACCCTGATGTATGCCCCTAAGGTTGCAGGACTAGAGTCAAGTTCCAGTCACTTCCTTTCCTCTCCTCTGTGACAACTCAGGCATCCCACTCCTCTACCTCCAAACGCACCCAAGAAAAAAACTGGATTGAGTACATTATTCTCCATGCTTCAGGTACCCTGGCTACCTGCTAGGAAATATTCCATGCATACATCCCGTAATTCGACCCTGAGAGGCACATGCTACCGTTTTTATTATTCCCGCTTTGCAGGGGAGTCAACAACACCTTCAAAAGATGATACAGCCCAGCAGCGAGAGGCCGAGTGGGAACACACAGGCACATCTCCCAGAGGCCCCCGACTCTCCCTCAGGGCAAGATCGCAGCATCCCACGATGGGAACAAGTTTGTGAACTTGGCATTTGCCTCGCTGACACCTAGCAACCGTGTGAAGACGCTTAGCTGGGAATCCGCTGCCTCTGTTCATCAAGCTTGTCTTCCACCGCCCACCTCCCAGCCCCTAGCAACCCCCGCTCCCCAGGAAAAATACAGCACCACCCACGTCGCTCAATATCACCGTCCCAAAAACTCCCACTTTAGTTCCTGAAAAATTCAGTCACCGACAGGAGCCTTTCTCCTTCCTGAAGCGTTCTCCTTGGCACCCTATATCCTAGAAATAAACCTCAAAAAGTATTCCAAACTCCCGTCTCCTTCAGCTCACTGTTCCCAGGGGGGTTCTGCTCCGTGCCCGGTTCTAGAGCAAACAATTAACATCTCCCCCAAAAGTAGAGGGGTGAGTCCTCTCCAAATTCCTTTTAACTGGATCCTACCTGAGACACCTCCCCACACCCCGTTTTCCTCCTAATTAGTTAACGTCTAGCAAAACACCTGCCCCCAGGTTATCTCCAGCCTGGGACCTTACTCCCACCGCCTTTCTCACTACCTCACCCTAACTTCCTTCTCCCTGAACCCCCCTCCACCCCACACACTCACAAGCTCCCCATTTCCCCCTGAAAGCCCCCAGACCCCTTCTGGAACAAGCCTGGCCCCCCACCTGTATGCTCCAGCCACTCTCTGGCTCACCCCAACTTTGTTCTTCTGCTCCTTTTCAGCTAAGCCTAACCCCTGGGCCGTCAATCACCGCCCTCCATCTTCACCAACCCCATTCCTCAGTCCTCTCCCCAGACAACCTCAACCTCTAATTCCCTCTGCAGCCCCCTCTCCAATGAACCCCACTTCAAACTTCATCCCCAGCCCCCTCCCCAGCTCCCTGCAAACCTCAACCCCACTCCCAGCTCCCTCTTCAAATAAGCTGACCCTTGACTCAACCCCTGCTCCCCTCTCCAGCTAATCTCAATCCCCAGCTACACCTCCAGCGCCCTCCCCAACTAACTCAGATTTCCAATTCCACCTCCAGCCCCTCGACCTACAATTCCAGCCCCCTCCCCAGCTAACTCGGACCTCCAACCCCACTCCAAGCCCCCTCCGCAGCTAACCTCGACCTGCGACTCTAGCCCCCTCCCCAGCAAACTCAAGACCTCCAGTTCCACCCCAGCTCCCTCCCCAGCAAACTCAAGACCTCCAATTCCACCACCAGCCCCTTCCTAGCTAACCTGGACCTGCAACTCCAGACCCCTCCCCAGCTAACTCAGACCTCCAATCCTACTCCAAGCCCCCTCCCCAGCTAACCTCGACCTGCCACTCCAAACTCCTCCCCAGATAACTCAGACCTCCAATCCTACTCCAAGCCCCATCCCCAGATAACCTCGACCTGTCACTCCAGCTCCCTCCCCAGATAACTCAAACGTCCAGTCTCACCCCCAGGCCCCTCCTCAGCTAACTCAGACCTCCAGTTCCACTTACAGCCTCCTCTCCAGCTGAGCTGGACCTGCAACTCCGGCCCTCTCCCCAGCTAACTCAGACCCCCATCTCACGCTCAGCCCCCTCCCCAGCTAATTTAGACCTCCAATCCCACCTCCAGCCCCCTCCCCAGCGAACCTGAACCTGCAACTCCAGCCTCCTCTCCAGCTAGCCGTCATCCCCAGTGGAGTCCCAGTGCCCGGACCCAACCCTTCCCCAGTTAACCTCCATCTGCACCTCCTGCCCCGTCCCCAGTTAACCTCGACCTGCAACTCCCGCCCCCTCCCCAGCTAGCCCTGAGCCCCAAGTGCAGTCCCAATCTCCAGCCCCAGGCCCTCCCCAGCTAACTCCGACCCCCAAGCGCAGCCCCATCCCCAATTCCAATCCCAGCCTCCAATTGCAGCCCGGGTCCCCAGCCCCAGCCCCCCTCCTCAGCCAACTCCGACCCCCAACTCGGTCCGCAGTCATTTCGGAGCCGTCCCAGTCCCCTCTCCGGGACGCCGGCCGCGCCCTCACTTCCCCTGGCCCGAAACGCGGGCGCCCTTACCTGCGCTCGGGCCCCGCGGCCGCCTCAGCCCCGCCGCGCAGCCGAACCCGCCGCCCCGGCCCGCGAGCGCTCGCTCCCCTCTGCGGGGGCGGGGCCGACACTCGGGGGGCGGGCCCTGGCGTCCCGGCACGACCAATCGCGAGCCCCGGCGGCGGGAGGCCGGAGCGGGGGCGGGGCGCGGGGCAGGCAGCGGGGTAGGCTGCGCCCAGGAGAGCGGGGCGGGGCTCCGGGCGCGGGCGGGGCCGGGGGCGGGGCGAGGAGCAGCTTTCCAGGGGTGACTTCGTGACGTCAGGAAGGCGCGAGGCGTTTCGCGAGTTCGAATCCCGCGCTAGGAGACCGGGTTCGAATCCTGCATGCCAGCTCCAGGGGCTCATTTGAGGAGGAAGAATGTCAGTGATCGTAACTGCTGCGCCGCTTTCTTGAATACTTTATAGGCTCCCTTTCGTGGAACCCGCTGCATAAGGCCAGAAGGCGAGATTACTATCCGCATTTTACAGAGGTGGAAACTGGGTCTCAGAGAGGTGAAACCTAAGGTCACTTGCCCCCTAAGATCACTTGCCCAAGCCTGTCTCATCATTTCCAAGGTTTCTCAGTTTCCTAACTCATGGCCCTGGATTCACAAATTCCTGGGCCCCAACCCAGACGGAATGAACCAGAATCCTACAGGGAACTGGACCCTGCAATCTGTCTTTTGTTTTGCTTTTGTTTTGTTTTTGAGACAGGGTCCCACTCAATTGCCCTGGCTGGAGTGCAGTGGTGCAGACATAGCTCACTGTAGCTTTGAAGTCCCGGGCTCAAGTGGTCCTTCCACCTCAGCCTCCCAGGTAGCTGGGGCCACAGGCACGCACCACCACACTCGGCTTTTTTTTTTTTTTGAGATGGAGTCTTGCTTTGTTGCCCAGGCTAGAGAGCAGTGGCATGATCTCGGCTCACTGCAACCTCCATCTCTCAGGTTCAAGTGATTCTTCTGTCTCAGCTTCCCGAGTAGCTGGGACTACAGGCACCCACCACCACGCCCGGCTAATTTTTGTATTATTAGTAGAGATGGAGTTTCACCATTTTGGCCAGGCTGGTCTTGAACTCCTGACCTCAGGTGATCCACCTGCCTTGGCCTCCCAAAGTGCTGGGATTACAGGTGTGAGCCACCGTGCCTGGTCCTGGCTAATGTTTTTGTTAGAGATGGGGTCTTGCTATGTTGCCCAAGCTGGTCTTGAACTCCTGCGCTCAAGTGATTCTCCTGCCTCCGCCTCCCAAAATGCTGGGATTACAGGCCTGGAATCTTCATTTTTCACAAGCTCCCTTGGGGATATCGGGAAACACTTTGTATTTCTCCAAAAGAAGCACACAGCCCTGGAAGGAAGATGGAGCCACCATATTCTGTGACCTCAGGGACTTCGTCCAGCACTGACACTGTGTCCTTGCTGCCCCACCTGAGCCCTGTGATTGGAGCTGCTGGCCAAAATCTAAGATAAACTTCCCCAGGGTTCCAGTCATCCCTGCAGGAACCTCCCTGCTTATCCTCCGGGCTCCAGTGGCCTGCCCTGCAGGACACAGAGAAACCTCCATCTCCCTGCTTGCCCTCCTCCAGGCTCTCCCCACTGGCATTCCCCAAGAGGAATGACTGTTTAAATAGAACTTGAGCAGGGCACAGTAGCTCACAACTGTATTCCTAGCACTTCGGGAGGCTGAAGCGGGAAGATCACTTGAGCCCAGGAGTTCAAGACCAGCCTGGCAACATAGTGAGACCCCAACTCTACAAAAAAATTAAAATATTAGCCAGGGCTGGCGGCGCACACCAGTAGTCCCAGCTACTTCGGAGGCCAAAGCAGGAGGATCGCTTGAGCCTGGGAGGTTGAGGCTGCAGTGAGCTATGATCATGCCACTGCACTCCAGCGTGGGCGACAGAGTGAGACCCTGTCTTTAAAAAAAAAAAAAAAAAAAAGAAAGGAAGTGTTAAATACACAATGGAATATGATTTGGCCATACCAAAGAATAAAATGTCATTTGCAGCAAAATGGATGGGACCGGAGGTCAATATTAAGTGAAAAAGTGAAATAAACCAGACACAGAAAGACAAATACGGCGTGTTGTCACTGATATGTGGGAGCCAGAGAGTTGATCTCATGGAGGTAGAGAGTAGAATGATCAATATCAGAGGCTGGAAGGTTGTGTAGGTTGAGTAGGGGTAAATGAAAAGATGTGAGTTAATGAGTACAAACATTCAGTTAGACAGAAGGAATACATTCTAATGTTTGATAGCAGAATAGGGTGACTGTAGTTAGCAACAATGTATTGTATATTTCAAAATATGATCCCAACACTTTGGGAAGCCAAGGCAGGAGAATTCCTTGAGGGCAGGAGTTCGAGACCAGCCTGGGCAACATAGCGAGGCTTCATCTCTATTTAATAAAATTTGTGTGTGTGTGTGTGTGTGTGTGTGAGAGAGAGAGAGAGAGAGAGAGAGAGAGATGGAGTTTCACTCTTGTTGCCCAGGCTGGCGTGCAATGACGTGACCTCGGCTCACCACAACCTCCACCTCCCGGGTTCAAGTGATTCTCCTGCCTCAGCCTCCTGAGTAGCTGGGACTACAGGCACGTCCCACCACACTCAGCTAATTTTTTGTATTTTTTAGTACAGACGGGGTTTCACCATGTTAGCCAGGACGATCTCGATCTCTGGACCTCATGATCCACCCATCTCGGCCTCCCAAAATACTGGGATTGCAGGCACCCACCCAGACGCGGTGGCTCACGCCTGTAATTGCAACACTTGTGGAGGACGAGGCGGGCGGATCACCTGAGATCAGGAGTTTGAGACCAGCTTGACCAACATGAAGAAACCCTGTCTCTACTAAAAATACAAAATTAGCCGGGCGTGGTGGTGCGCACCTGTAATCCCAGCTACTCGGGAGGCTGAGGCAGGAGAATCGCTTGAACCCAGGAGGCGGAGGCTAAGGTGAGCCGAGGTCGCACCACTGCACTCCAGCCTGGGCAACAGGAGCAAAACGCCGTCTCAAAAAAATAGCTAGAAGAGAGACCTTGAATTGTTCCCAACATATAGAAATGAGAAATAGTCTAAGTTGTGAACACTCCAAATACCAAATATGATCATTATATGTTCCATGCATATAACAAATACCACATGTACCCCATACATAGATACAAGTATTTGTAACAATTTTGAAAAAGTGTCATGTGAAACCATGTTGGAGCCTAAGACAAATGCAAAAGGCAGCATATCCCGAAATAGACATATTTTCACGTATCTTTTCTCATCAATTTCCTTTGGGTTTTTTGTTCGTTTTATTTGTTGTTTATGTGTTTGTTTTTTGTTTGTTTTGAGACGGAGTCTCACTCTTGTCGCCCAGGCTGGAGTGCAGTGACGTGATCTCGGCTCCCTGCAAACTCCACCTCCCAGGTTCAAGCTATTCTCCCGCCTCAGCCTCCCGAGTAGCTGGGCTTACAGGCGCCCACCACTGTGCCTGGCTAACTTTTTTGTATTTTTTTTTTTTTTTTTTTTTTTTTTTGAGGCCAGGTCTCGGCTCTGTCGCCCAGGCTGGAGTACAGTGGCGGGATCTCAGCTCACTGCAAGCTCCGCCTCCTGGGTTATGCCATTCTCCGCCTCAGCCTCCCGGTGGCTGGGACTGAAGCCATGCACGTCCACCCGGCTAGTTTTGTATTTACCCAGTAGAGGCGAGGGTTTCACCATGATAGCCAGGATGGTCTCGATCTCCTGACCTCGTGATCCGCCTGTCTCGGCCTCCCAAAGTGCTGGGATTACAGGCGTGAGCCACCGCGCCCGGCCACTTTTGTATTTTTAATAGAGACGGAGTTTCACCATGTTGGCCAGCCTGGTCTCAAACTCCTGACCTCGGGTGCTCCACCCGCCTCAGCCTCCCAAAGTGCTGGGATTACAGGAGTGAGCCACTGTTCTCAGCCCCACCGCCTTTTTTTTTTTTTTTTTTTTTTTTTTTTTTTTTTTTTTTTTTTTTTTTGAGACAAAGTCTTGCTCTGTCTCCCAGGCTTGAGTGCAGTGGCACATTCATAGCTCACTTGCAGCCTCAAACTCCTGGGCTCAAGCCATCCTCCTGCCTCAGCCTCCCAAGTAGCTGGGACTATAGGTGTGCACCACCATGCCTGGCTAGTTATTTTGTATTTTTATTTTATTTTAAATTCCGGGATAAATGTGCAGGATGTGCAGGCTTGTTACATAGGTAAACGTGTGCCATGGTGGTTTGCTGCACCTATCTACCCATCACCTAGGTTGTCTTGTTTTGATTTGATTTGTTTGAGACAGAATCTCACTCTGTTGCCCAGGCTGGAGTACAATGGCATGATCTCGGCTCACTGCAACGCCTCACAGGTTCCAGCGATTTTCCTGCCTCAGCATCCTGAGTAGCTGGGATTACAGGCACCTGCCACCACGTCTGACTAATTTTTGTCTTCAGTAGAGGCAGGGTTTCGCCATGTTGCCCAGGCTGGTCTCGAACTCCTGACCTCAAGTGATCTGCTGACCTTGGCCTCCCAAAGTGCTGGGATTACAGGTGTGAGCCGCCTCATCTGACCAACTTTTTTCACTTTTTATAATTATCTGATTCATCTAGGTGGTTGCTTGTCTTAGTATTTTGTTCCTTTTGACTGCTGAGTAATATTCCACAATGAGGATGGGGCACAATTTGTTCAACCATCCACCCACTGAAGACCAGTGTTTGGCTCTTACTAATAAAGCTGCCATTAACATTCCTGTAAGGGTTTGTGTATCAACATAAATCACTTCTCTGAGATATATGACCAGGACCACAGTTGCTATGTCATATGGTAGCTGCACGATTTGTTCTTTAAGAAACTGCCAAATATTCTGCCAGAGAGTTATGAATTTTTTAATGTTTTCTTTTGAGATGGGGTCTTACCAGGTTGCCGAGGCTGATTTTGAACTCCTGGGCTCAAGTGATCCTCCTCCCTCAGCCTGCCAAAATACTGGGATTACAGGCATGAGCCTGTATTTTTTAATGGTTAATTTTTTTCCAGAACATTAAAGCAGTTGAAAGTATTCAAGGATTGAAAAGATGTTGTATTCAAACTCACAATGGCATGTATCTTTTTGTAATGTTATTATTAAGTTTCTTTATGTCCAAATAGACTTTATTATAATTTTACTGTCCTAGTTTTAGTAGAAGCAAATTCTACTAAATCATCAGTCATATTTTCAAAATCTACTTCGGGAAAAAAAATCAACCACTAAAAATGCATAAAGATATATAAAGGTGCTGGGTCAGGCACGGTGGCTCATGCCTGTAATCTCAGCACTTTGAGAGGCCGAGGCAGGTGGATCATGAGGTCAAGAGATTGAGACCATCCTGGCCAACATGGTGAAACCCCGTCTCTACTAAAAATGCAAAAATTAGCTGGGCGTGGTGACGCACGCCTCTAGTCCCAGCTACTCAGGAGGCTGAATTAGGAGAATCACTTGAACGCGGGAGACGGAGGTTGCAGTGAGCCGAGATCACAATGCTGCACTGCAGCCTGGCAACATCTCAAAAAAAAAAAAAAAAGAAAGAAAGAAAGAAAGAAAAAAAGAAAAGAAAAGAAAAAAAATTAGACAGGCACAGTGGCACACACCTGTAGTCCCAGCTTACTCAGGAGGCTGAGGCAGGAGAATCACTTGAACTGGAAGGAGGAGGTTGCAGTGAACCAAGATTGCACCACTGCACTCCAGCCTGGGCAACAAATTGAGACCCTGTCTCAAAAAAATAAAAAGATATAAAAAGATGCTTAAATATTTGGTATATGTACACATGCACACATTTTCCTTTTGCCTGAGGCTCTCAGGGAAATGTTGGATGCTGCCTTTATTTGGGATTTTAATATTTTGTTCAATGCAGATTTTTTGTGCTCGTATCAATTTTTTAAAAAATATTGCATTATGGCCGGGCGCGGTGGCTCATGCCTGTAATCCCAGCACTTTGGGAGGCCGAGACGGGTGGATCACGAGGTCAGGAGATCGAGACCATCCTGGCTAACACGGTGAAACCCCGTCTCTACTAAAAAAAATACAAAAAACTAGCCGGGCAAGGTGGCGGCGCCTGTAGTCCCAGCTACTCGAGAGGCTGAGGCAGGAGAATGGCGTAAACCCGGGAGGCGGAGCTTGCAGTGATCTGAGATCCGGCCACCGCACTCCAGCCTGGGTGACAGAGCGAGACTCCGTCTCAAAAAAAAAAAAAATTGCATTAGGACCAGGTGCAGTGGCTCATGCCTGTAATCCCAGCACTTTGAAAGACCAAGATGGGTGGATTGCTTGAGGCCAGGAGTTCAAGACCAGACTGGCCAACATAGTGAGACCCCATCTCCACTAATAATACAAAAAAATAAAAATTAGCTGGGCCGTGGTGGCGCATGCCTATAATCCTGGCTACTTGGGAGGCTGAGGCAGGAGAATCGCTTGAACCTGGGAGGTGGAGGTTGCAGTGAGCAGAGATCATGCCACTGCACTCCAGTCTGGGCGACAGAGCGAGACTCTCAAATACACACATATTGCATTAGTGAGGGTGGTAATGTGGCTAGGAGGGCTGTCACGAGGAAGTCTTCCATGTCACTTAAGCATCTTGTTTGTGCGGTGACTCACACCTGTCATCCCAGCACTTTGGGGAGGCCGAAGCAGGAGGATCCCTTGAGCCCAGGAGTTTGAGACCATTCTGGGCAACATAGCAAGACCCCCCATATCTACAAATACATATATAAGAAAATTAGACGGGTGCGGTGGCTCATGCCTGTAATCCCAGCACTTTGGGAGGCCGAGGCGGGTAGATCACGAGGTCAGGAGATCGAGACCATCCTGGCTAACACGGTGAAACCCTGTCTCTACTAAAACTACAAAAAATTAGCCAGGCGTGGTGACAGGCGCCTGTAGTCCCAGTTACTCGGGAGGCTGAGGCAGGAGAATGGCGGAACCCCAGGAGGCAGAGCTTGCAGTGAGCCGAGATGGCACCACTGCACTCCAGCCTGGGCGACAGAGTGAGACTCCGTCTCAAAAAAAAAAAAGAAAGAAAATTAGCCACGTGTGGTGATGTGCATGTATCTGTAGTCCCAGCTACTCGGGGAATGCTGAGGTGGGAGGATCACTTGAGCCCAAGAGATTGAGGCTTCAGTGAGCTGTGTTTGCACCACTGCACCACTCCAGCCTGGACGATGGAGCAAGACCCTGTCCAAAAAAAAAAAAGTAGTATCTTGTGACAGTGTTTAGAGGAAGTTATGTGTGTGATAAAACTGTATAAACCACACACACATACGCGCTTAGATGAGTACATGTAAAACCGGTGAGACCTGTGTCCTTCCACTGTGCTGGTTCTGAGGTTGCACTGCAGTTATGCTAGATGTAAACACAGCTGGGGGGCTAGGTGAAGGGTCATTGGACCTCCTTGTACCTTCCCGTGAATCAATAATTATTAATTAATAAAATGTTTTAAACATTGCAATGAAGGCTAGGCATGGTGGCTCATGCCTGTAATCCTAGCACTTTGGGAGGCCGAGGCGGGTGGATCACGAGGTCAGGAGATCGAGACCATCCTGGCCAACACGGTGAAACCCCGTCTCTACTAAAAATACAAAAAATTAGTCGGGCGTGGTGGCGGGCACCTGTAGTCCCAGCTACTCGGGAGGCTGAGGCAGGAGAATGGCGTGAACCCAGGAGGCGGAGTTTGCAGTGAGCCGAGATCGCGCCGCTGCACTCCAGCCCGGGCAGCAGAGCGAGACTCCGTCTTAAAAAAAAAAAAAATTGCAATGAAGGCCGGGCATGGTGGCTCACGCCTGTAATCCCAGCACTTTGGGAGGCCAAGGCAGGTGGATCACCTGAGGTCAGAAGTTCGAGACCTGCCTGGCCAACATGGTGAAACACCATCTCTATTAAAACTACAAAAATTAGTCAGGCGTGGTCATGGGCACCCAGCTCTCGGGAGGCTGGGGCAGGAGAATTGTTTGAAGCTCAGATTTCACCACTGCACTCCAGCCTGGGCGACAGAGCAAGACTCCACCTCAAAAAAAAAAAAAAAAGTAATTTTTAAAAGAGGGTGTCTCAAAACCCATGGTCGGCTGGGCGCGGTGGCTCACGCCTGTAATCCCAGCACTTTGGGAGGCCGAGATGGGCGGATCACGAGGTCAGGGGATCGAGACCATCCTGGCTAACATGGTGAAATCCCATCTCTACTAAAAAATACAAAAAAACTAGCCGGGCGAGGTGGCGGGCACTTGTAGTCCCAGCTACTCGGGAGGCTGAGGCAGGAGAATGGTGTAAACCCGGGAGGCGGAGCTTGCAGTGAGCTGAGATCCGGCCACTGCACTCCAGCCCGGGCGACAGAGCAAGACTCTGTCTCAAAAAAAAAACCCATGGTCACCTGGATAAATAGAGGAGGGATCCCAGGCAGGTGCTATGCTCCCTGCAGCTGGAGCTGGGATTCCACCATCTTCACATTTGACCAGGAGGATATATCACTAACCGCCGCCCTCTCCCGCCTCCTGGGATCCTGGCAAGCCAGACTTCACGTTACACAGATAGGGAGAGTGAGGTCCTGTGGGTTCCTCCCTTTGTAAAATAGGGCTCTTAGTGCCTGTCCAACCTCCTCAGCCAGCTGCAGTAACTACACGGTGCAGCAGGGCCCTCGAGGTCTCTTGAGGGAAGTGTTGAAATGTTCCCATAATGCCCTGGCGTCCTTTTCGTGAAAGTCTAGACTCTTCCCACAGCCCACCAGGCACTGTTTGACCCCAGGCGACCTTCAACTTCACTGGCCACCCTCCCTCTCCTCCCTCCACTCCTGCCAGCCAGGCCTCACGTGTTCCTGCTTCAATGTCTTTGCTGGTCCCCCTGCCCAGTGCTCCGTCCCCGGTCCCCTTGGAGCTGGCCTCTTCCCCGCTTCCCATGTCAGCAAACATGTCGACTTCTGAGTCAGACCCCAGAGGTCTGGGCCTCCCAGCCAAGTCACTTTTGTGATGCAGGTTTATCTCCTGCGTAGGGAACACGTGTCTGCAATGATTTGATCCACTTCTTCATAGACAATCATCGTCCCCGGTGGGTTATGAGTTCTGAGCGGGCAGGGACTCTGGGGCTTGTGTCTGTCACTGCTGTGTGCCCAGCATCAGGGCAGGGCCAGGCATACAGTGGTGCCTCTTGCATAGTGGATGAATGAATAAATGAACCAATGAAAACATGAATGAATGGTGTCTCAGTTCTTCCTTCCAGTCTGTGCCTGAACAAGGCCTTACCTCTTTAGCTCAGACCCCTGCCCCAGCCTGCTCTGGGTTGGGGGTGGGGGGGTGGGAGCTGGGGTGGCAGATGGGACAAGCAGGGAAGGTCCCCTGACGTAGTTTGGCTCTGTGTCCCCACCCAAATCTCATGTTGAATTGTCCTGTGTTGGAGGTAGTGCCTGGTGGGAGGTGACTGGATCACGACGGTGTATCCTCATGAATGGTTTAGCACCACCTCCTCAGTCCTGTCTCATAATAGAGTTCTCACAAGATCCGGTGGTTTAAAAGTGTGTGGTACCTCCTCCCCTGTGCTCCTGCTCCGGTCAAGTGACCTGCCTGCTCCCCTCTGCCTTCCGCCATGACCGTAAGTTTCCTGAGGCCTCCCAGAAGTAGCAGCTGCCATGCTTCCTGTACAGGCTGTGGAACCATGAGCCAATTAAACCTCTTTTCTCTATCAATTACCTGTCTCAGACATTACTTGTCTTTTTTGGGGGAATGGGGGTGGGGGGTGGAACAGAGTTTCACTCTTATTGCCCAGGCTGGAGCACAATGGTATGATCTCAGCTCATTGCAACCTCCGCCTCCCAGGTTCAAGTGATCCTCCTGCCTCAGCCTCCCGAGTAGTTGGGATTACAGACTCCCGCCACCACGCCCAGATAATTTGTTGTTGTTGTTGTTGTTTGTTTTTTGTTTTTGTTTTTTGAGACAGAGTCTCGCTCTGTCGCCCAGGCTGGAGTGCAGTGGTGCGATCTTGTCACACTGCAAGCTCCGCTCCCGGGCCACGCCATTCTCCTGCCTCAGCCTTCTGAGTAACTGGGACTACAGGAGCCTGCCACCACTCCCAGCTAATTTTTTGTATTTTTAGTAGAGACAGGGTTTTCCATGTTAGCCAGGCTGGTCTCAAACTTCTGGCCTCAGGTGATCTGCCCTTCTCGGCCTCCCAAAGTGCTGGGATTACAAGCGTGAGCCACTGCATCTGGCCCGGCCTGGGTATTTCTTTATGGCATTGCAAGAATGGACTAATACAGTCCCCTCTGCCCCAACACCACTGGGCCTGCAAGGAAATTGCCCAAGTTCACAGGAAGTCCAGCTGGGAGAATGTCCCCAGCTAATGTGCGCAGAGCAAATCTGGAAACCGAGGCCCTAGAAAAAAGCCACATAGAGACATCTCCAAGCAGAGTCCCAGACGGGTCCTGCCTTGCCTCCCCTGCTGCGTGTCCTCACCCCGCTCCCTCCACCTCCCCACCACCATTCCATTCCTCATTTCCTACACAGGTCCCCTCCTCCACCCTTCACCCATCCCTCACTTCCTACACCCATCACCTCCTCCACCCTTCACCCCATCCTGCACCTCCCCACACTTCCTGATTCTTTGCAGGTGGTGAGCTGACACCCCACCCCCACCACAGAGACAGGCACCATGCTGGTGGGGAATGCAGGATCCACTTTTTTATTGCAGGAAGACTATGTCTAGAGCGAAGGCTACACAGACCCC
Source organism: Papio anubis (assembly GCF_008728515.1). Taxonomy (NCBI): domain Eukaryota; kingdom Metazoa; phylum Chordata; class Mammalia; order Primates; family Cercopithecidae; genus Papio; species Papio anubis. Next base: position 48,861,979 of record NC_044995.1, on the reverse strand, counting down.
ACGATGGGGGAGTGGGGACACCCACATGCGGGGGGAGAGGGGGTGGGGGCGGAGTCACAGCAAGCATGGCCTGGCACAGTCCTCAGCACCAGGGGTGCCCAGGCAGTATGGGCCAGCAGCCAGGGCAGGCTCAGGCCCCCTCCTATTGCAGATCCCCTCTCTCCCCAGGGTCGGGGCAGGGTCTGGGGTGGGAGAGGCCTGGAGGTGGGCAGGGCCCCAGGGAGATTGTGCTATCAGGGTGTGTCCCTGAGAAAGGGCCACAGACCCCTGCCCAGCCTCACTCTCTCCGGCACCTTCAGAGCCCAGAAGCTACTGCCAGGACAGGAGAGGAGGCAATGTCAGCTGCTGGTGGGCCCTGGGCCAGCCCAAGTTTTAGGGGGACCCCGCTCTGCTCAGACACAATGCCAGCTCTTCTGGGAGCCCAGTCCAGGTGCTGGATAGCAACACACACACAAGTATGCACACTCCCTCTCTCTGAGTGTGTCCAGTAAACATTTGTTGAGTAAACACTCACATGAACACAGAGGAAAACAAACATGCTTGTACCAAATCAGACACGAGCAACATGTTATCTACATCGTCCCATGTACCAAATCAGACATGAGCAATACGATATCTACATAGTCCCACCTGGCCACATGACTACAGAGACACATGCGTGCAATCTCTCTCTCTCTCTCTCTCTCAGTGTACAAAAGCGCGTGCACACACACACACACACACGCTGCTTCCTCACACCCAATAAGATCAACACCTCCATTTCACCTTCCCTCGCTGACTTAGCTGCTGTGCTCCAAAGCCCCACTATGGAGAGACCCACATGGCACAGAACAAAGAGCAGCTTCCAGCCAACAGCCAGTGAGGAACTGAGGCCCTCAGTCCTGCAACAGCAAGGAACTGAATGCTGCAACAACCACATGAGCTTGGAAGAAGCAAATCCTTCCCCGATCAGGCCTTCAGATGAGGCCTCTGCCTGGCCAATGCTTTGATTGCAGCCTCCTGAGATCCCGAGTAGAGGACCCAGTGAACCTGCACACAGGCTCTGACCTGCAGAATCTATGAGATAATAAACGTGTGTTGTTTCTGGTTGCTCTGTTTGTGGTCATTGGTTACACAGCAATATCCAACTGATACAGATTTGGGACCAAAAGTCACATTGCTAGAGAGTCATGTTGCTATCGAGTGGAACAGAGATCGTGTCCCTCAATCAGGACAAACATATTTACAGATAAATACTCTCAGAAAAACCATATCACCCACTCCCGCAAAATATAGTCATGCTCATACAGGCACAAAGATTCACACAGACACATCACAAATACCCGGTCTTGTTGACAACCACACACAGGTATCTACAACTAACCACCTCTCTATAGACCCTACACCACTATTACACACACAGACTGCCACGAAAACATACCATCCCAGACAGACACACACAGGTATACACGCAGATGCACTTAGATACAAGTCACCCATCCACGCACCCCAGGTTGCACAAATACACCGCATACACCGTTCCATAGTCACTTCCGTGTATGTTGGACACAACCCTGTGGGGTCACGTGAGTGTGGCGTCACTCAGACTCTCTCACAAAAACACCGAGAACCTCATGGCTGCAGATACACCTGACTCCAGGACGCCACCTTCCCGGGTGGGCCCTGCTCTCTGGGGCACAGGTGGTGGGGAGGAAGTGGGCGGGGCAGACCTCTGCCTGGAGGCCCCTCGGATCCTGCTGGTGCTGGGTCCTATCGGCTGTCCCTCTACGGGGGTGTAATTGATGTCTCTCTGGCCAGGGCCCTGGGCACCCCCTCCTGAGCATCCCAGGTCCCCACCCACCATGCGTTGCTAACGTCTCTGTCTTGGTGGAAGAGACGCGTCCCCGGGTGGACGGTGTCTGGGAAGCCCCTCTACGTTCATGGTGCCTCTCCGACCGGGCAGTTGTGCTGTGGATGTGGCCGGTCCCGGGGGTGGGACTCGGGGCTGGCAGGGGCACTGCTGCAGGCCCTGTGGTTATTGCCTGGTGGCCTGAGGCCCATCCCGCGGGCCCCACACCCCGGTGTGAAGACAGGAGAGAGCGGCGTTCTGGGACCGGAGGAGGGGCACAGATCAGAGGTCGTGAGGGGCTGGGTGGGCTTGGGTGTATGTTAACACCAAACAGGAGAAAAAAAGAAAAAAATATCTGAGGCTGATGTGCATTTTCAACTTCCCCCTCCCCCAGAAGGTCACAGTGATCAAATGTGAGGGACAGGACGCGCAGGTCTGGCTGGGGACACCCCAGGGAAAGAGATGGAGATGGGGAAACGCAGCCTCCTCGGATCCCAGCGGGAACAAGCAGCTCCTCTTGCCAGCTCCCCGTCCTGTTTTCCCATCTGCAGGACAAGGGGGACCACCTCCAGCTCTTGGTTTTGGGGGGCGGGTACAGACAGAACAGGAGGGTGGAAAGAGAGCGGGGGGAGGAAGAAGAGCCCCAGCCCTGCCTCGGGATGGGCAGGGGCAGCGGAGAGGGGGTGGCCTCGGTTTCCCCAGCCGAGGTGTCAGAGGAAGGATGAGAGAAGAGGAGGAGGCCGAGGAGGGTGTCGGTGTTGGGGGAGGCAGCGGGGGCCGGGGCCAGTGGGGGTGGGCGGCGGGCAGGTGGGCGTTCCGGGCTCACATGAGGGTGCATTTGCCCTTGACGCGGTCTGTCCTCTTCTGCTTCCCGGAGCGCTTGCCGTCGATGTTGAGGCTCATGTTCCGGCGGGTCTCCAGCGTCAGCAGCTCCTGGAAGAGTTCCTTGACGTTGTAGTTCATCTTGGCCGAGGTCTCCATGAAGGCGCACTTCCACTCCTGGGCCACCGCCTGCGCCTCGCGCGTGTCCACCTCCCGCTGCGTCTCGTCGCACTTGTTGCCCACGAGCATCACGGGGATGTCCTCCACGCTGCCCTTGATCTGCACGATGAGCTTGTAGATGGGCCCCAGCTCCTCCAGCGACTGCTTGCTGGTGACCGAGAACACCAGGATGAAGGCGTGGCCCTTGGAGATGGACAAGCGCTGCATGGCCGGGAACTGGTGGCTGCCGGTGGTGTCTGTGATCTGCAGCGTGCACACGCTCTTGTCGCAGCTGATCACCTGCCGGTAGGTGTCCTCGATGGTGGGGATGTACGTGTCGCGGAACGTGCCCTTCACGAAGCGCAGCACCAGTGAGCTCTTGCCCACGCCGCCCGCCCCGAACACCACCACGCGGTAGTCATTGCTCTGTTCGGGCATCTTCCCCGCGGCGGGTGGGGGGCCGGGCCTGGGAGGGTCTGGTGCCGGCTGCAAGAACCCCAGACCGAGCCTGTGCGGAGAGGAGGATCAGACGTCAAAGGCCACCCAGGCTGGAGGGGACAGCCCCAAGCCCTAGGGAGAGAGGCGGACAGGGCGGCTTCTCAGAGGAGGTGGCTGCTGTGCCTCCTGCCTCCCGAAAAGGCCCATCTGCTTGCCGTGGCTGACTTTGCAGTTCTGTCCCGCAGGCGGGCGCACAGCCAACACCCTTCGCTTACTCCTCCCTAACCAAATCTGGGGCCTGAGCTTCCCCGGGGGGCGCTGAGCTAGGAGAGGCGTGAGAGATGCCGGGATGCCCACGAAACTCCTTCCCCTGGTGCGGGTGTCCCTTCCAGGCTGTGCCGGCTTCCTCCTCTCTTCCCAGCGTGGCAGGAGCCCCTGAAAGCTAGTAGGTCTGGCTTCCGCCTCTCGCTCCACACCTGCCTGACTCTGAGGCCTTGCTGAGCCATTGTGCCACCCTGAGCCTGTTTGGTGGATCAAACAGTGCCCGTCTCCAACAACCATGGGTCCCCTGCTCCTCCCCCACCCCCGAGATGGCTAACCCTCATGGAAAACGCACATGGTGCAGTGTTTAAGATGCATGTGTCAGGGCTGCAGCCCTAGGTATGATGAATCAGTCGGCCAGGGCAACAGCCCTGGGAACTTGTACTTTATTTTATTCTTCTTATTTATTTATTTATTTATTTATTTTTAGACAGAGTTTCGCTCTTGCTGCCCAGGCTGGAGTGCAGTGGCGCAATCTCGGCTCACCGCAACTTCCGCCTCCCGGGTTCAAGCTATTCTCCTGCCTCAGCTTCCCAAGCAGCTGGGACTACAGGCATGCGCCACCACGCCTGGCTAATTCTATATTTTTAGTAGAGACGGGGTTTCTCCATGTTGGTCAGGCAGGTCTCGAACTCCTGACCTCAGGTGATCTGCCCACCTCGGCCTCCCAAAGTGCTGGGGTTACAGGCGTGAGCTACCGCACCTGGCCTTCTTCTTATTTTTTTTTAAGACCAAGTCTCCTTCTGTTGCCCAGGCTGGAGTTCAGCGGTGCAATCTCAGCTCACTGCAACCTCTGCCTTCTCGGTTCAAGCAATTCTCCTGCCTCAGCCTCCAGAGTAACTGGGACTACAGGCACGCACCACCACACCCGGCTAATTTTTGTATTTTTAGTAGAGATGGGGTTTCGCCATGTTGGCCAGGCTGGTCTTGAACTCCTGACCTCAGGTGATCCTCCCGCCTCAGCCTCCCAAAGTGCTGGGATTCCAGGCGTGAGCCACCGCGTCCAGCTGGAACTTGTATTTTAAGGCTGCTCTCCTCACCTCCCATAAATGGGATCCTGAGGCTAGGAGTCTGAGAACCACAATTTGCAAATCAGGGCACCAATTTCCAAAAGCCACCCTGGGAGGCAGGGTCTTGCAGCCCAGGTGGGACACAAACATACACAACCAGAAGCTGAATGGGAAAATCCCCGCTCCCTAAATTATAAAATCAAACTATGGCCTGGCATGCCCTAGGCCTTCCCGTTCAGGTCTGATGGATCCTTAGGAATAGCGTTTCCTGGGAGGGGGTCCTTTTGGCCCCTCTCTTCTCTCTTGGGCTCAGAGAGGTCCAGCAGCCTGAGGAGGTCACACAGCACAGCGGATCCTGAAAGGATGGAGGTGGGGAGAGAACCCTGGGGGAAGGGCAGGTGGCTTATCTCCAGAATTTATGTCCTCCCCTCCCCTTCCTCCTTCCAGTCTCTGGGATGGGGATGGGGAGTCCCCCAGCAAGGCGGTCTACAGTGGGAGAGAAGGAGGCACCAGTTCCTACTTGCTGTTGCACTTGGAGTGGGGGTGTGTTTATGGGGAGGGTCCAGAAGTTCCCCGGGAGCCAGTGGTTTGAACCTAAACAGGCACATTCAAGTCCCCAAGCCTCCGTTCTCGCTTCTGTGAAATGCGAGCCACTGTTGGGACAAGTAAGGTGACAAGGTGGAGAAAGGTCCCAGGCAGTGCCCCGTCCAGCAGAGACTCCGATCACCACAGTGATCACAATCACAAGGGCTCGGGGCCGGTAGGCAGAGCACTTGGCCGTGCCAGTTGGTTGCAAAGGCACCTTCTGGCTTATCAAGGGTAACAGATTTGCCAGAAAAAGAAAACAGGATGATGAAAGCGCCAGCTGACACAGTCCCCAGTTGTGATGAGCCAGGCAAACTTCTGGGCGCCTCGGCAATGCCAACTCATGTGATTGGCTGCCGGATGTGTGGACTACATGCATAGTAATTCTGGACATTCGGAGGAGGCTGGGGGTGCTGGTGGTTGGGGGGAGGCGGCCTGCGCTGCAGACCCTGCCCTTTCCTGGGTGGGCGCCCTGAGAGGCAGGCACGCTGCTGTGCAGAAAGATGCCACCAAGATGGGCCTGGGGTCCTAACAGCTGTGGGTTCTGTGGACCCAGACCCAGCCTTTGCCTTGCTGTGGGCGCTGAAGCTCCAGCCCCCATCAGCAGCACTGTCCTCCCCGAGTAGCCCCGCTGGGTCTGGAATCCCTGACTAGGAAGGCGCTTGCACTCAAGAGCCCTGAAGCCCACGAAGCCCACGCGGCTTCCCACCTCCACCTCCTGGGGGATGCGGGTGGAGGGAGGGGGTCGTGGGCACTGAGGCGGGAGCAGGAGGGGCTGGCTCAAGGTCACAGAGCAGGGGGGTGGAGGCGCATAGCTGGGCTGGAAGCCCACCCTACTTGGCTACACTCCCGGGGTTTCCCGCCTGCGCCGGGCAGCCCACCCCCGGACACCCAGGCAGGGCCAATGTACCCCAGCCCTGGGTCCCTGAAGCCCGGCTCCTGGCCGGACACGGCATGGTTGGTGGGGGCAGGGGTGTCAAAGCAAGCTCAGGGTCAGGAAAGCAGAGAGAGCCGCGACCCAGGGGTCTAGCAGGGGTCACGCCTGACCAAGGGAGGGGCGGGGGTCTGACCCAGGGCCGCCTGACCGGTGAGGGGTCTGATGGAGAGAGGGCCTGCTCTAGGGGGCCGAGGGCGCAGAGGGCGGTGCGTGGGCTGGCCCAGGGGCGCCTCTTTGACTCCAGGGAGGGACGAGGATGGTCCCCGTGATGGCCTCACGCCGAGGCCAGCCTGAGTGATGACACCGAGTGAACCAACGCGAGAGGGGCAAGTGGCCCTGCACCCAGGGGGGCCTGGGTGGGAGGGAGGCGGCTGGAGCCGTCTGTTAAGGTGAGCCGCGCGGAGGGAAATGGGCTGGGCTGGCGGGATGGGATCGAGGCGGCCGCCAGCCCTGGAGCCAGGCGGGGAAGGGCCCGGCCCCGAGGCCCGGGAGGGTGGGGCTGGGATAGCGATGGACGCGCGGCGGGCGACGGCTGGCGGGGTCATGCAGGACCCCGCCCCGCCCCGCGCCGCCTACCTGGGCCCGCTGGGTCCCCGCGGCGCTGCAAGGCTGCTCCTCGCCCCGCTCCAGGTCTGGCTGGCCAAGCGCCCCTGCCTGCCTGAGCTGCCGTGAGCCAGGCTCTGCGGCTGTCCTGCCTGCCTGGCCTGCCTGCTCCTGCTCCTGCTCCTGCTCCTGACTCCGCGACACGACACTTTGGCAAGTGCTGCTCACAGGTCACTGCCGGCCTATCGAGGGACTCCTTCTGGACTGCGATTCCCCCACTTGCACCTCCCTGCCTGCGCCTCTGGGTGGGAGGCTGCCAGGATCCGACTCCCCTGCCTGCCACTGGTGGCTACCTGCGCGCCCTGATTGGGAGCTGCAAATGCCTCCCCTGAAACCTGAGTGGCTGAGCCTGCCTGGGAGGAGAGTTCAGCCGGGGTGGGGGCTCATGAAATGTGGATAGTTGGGAGTGCAGAATGGGCCCCTGAGGGACGGGCAGGGGCCTGGACAAGCATGCAGGGCAGGAACTAGAGGGGTAAAAAGGAAATGGGAGTAATGGGATAACTAAACACCTTAATGAAAGGGTTAGGGAAGGGGTAGTGGAGGCAGCCCATGGCAGTCGGGCTAGGGAGGTGGGGGATGAGCCAAGGGGGCTGGTGCTACTCTGCAGAGAATGGGTTTGCGGTTTTGGGTTAGGAAAATGTTTGTGTTCCCCCAACAGGAGGCGTCTTAGGGGAGCACTGGCTTTCCTGATGGCGTCTGTGTATCCACAAGAGACTGTGACTCCTCCTCCATTTTGGAGACCTGGAGGCTGAGGTTCCTTTTGGCCTCATCGGGCAGATCCCAGAGGAGACTGGACTTTGGGGTCCAGTGACCAGGTCAGAAGGTGCACTCACGGGTGAGTGTGAGTGTGAGACAGTCCCAAGGCCGCAAGGCTGTTAGAGGAAGGCACCCCTTGGTGGAGAGGCCAACTCTCGGACCCACAGGGGACTCTCCCGAGTCAGAGTGGTCAGTGGGTGAGAGGCTGGTCTGGAAGGTGGTGAGCTCCCCGTCACCAGGCCTGTGAGCAGGTGCTGCAGCCCCGGGAAGCCCTCGGCACTCAGCTCCTGGGTTCTCCATGGCCACCATTTCCATGGCCCTGGATGAGGTGGGCCCTTCTGCCTCTGCAGAGACTTGGCACTGCCCCCAAGACCACTCAGTCCCCTCTCCTGTTGCCACCGAGGCCGGGGCACTGAGGTTCGTATGACTTTGGTACTCTGCTTCTCCCTGACTTGACCCCACTCTCCCTCCTGGCCTCTAGACCCCCGCTCTGCAGCCCTCCTACTCTGCCACTCAACGCTCCAACTGGGACATGGGCCTCCCCTGCTCTAATGCCACCCATGGCTCCCTTCTCCCAGGTCAAGGTCCAGCTTCTCAGCCTGGCATCCATGGCCTGGCCTGAGTGCTCCTGGTGTGCACCTCCCTCCTGTCCTGACCCCAGCCCTGTGGGAGCACCTCAGAGCATGGCCCGGCCCCTGACCCTCATCTGGGGGTGCACTCAGCAGGAGATGGAGACAGCCCCGAGGCAGACAAATCCCAGCTTCTGCTCTACATGGCTGCCTGCAGGGAAGTGCCTTCTCCAAGCCTCGGTTCCCCCATCTGTCAGTGACGTCATTGTTGCCCGCCTGTAGGGTTGCTGGGAACACACGGGCAGGGTGCCCACCTACACGGGGCTGCTGGGCACCCAAGCACTCAGACCGCAGCCCTGCCCCTTCCCAGTCTGCCTGCCTGCCTTCGTCTCCTGAGTGACCCGCCAGCGTGGGGCAGGGCATCATGCTGGCTCCCTGGCTCCTCCGGGCACCAGCTCAGGCCGGGGCAGGCTGACTCATAGGTAGGAGAGTGGGCAGGGCAGTAACTCCACACTGCGGCTGCTATTTATAGCTCCCAGGCCAGGCTGTGGGCCGAGTGAGCTGGCGAGGCCAGGCCCTGTTCCCCTCCTCACTGTCCCTGGGGAACAGAGGCTCCACCCCTGACCCGAGCACCCAAACTAGGACAGCAGGAGCCTCTCCCCCATGGCGGGCCAGGGAGCAGAGAGCTCGTCCTGGCCTTTGTGAGTGGCGGTGGGTGGGCGCCCCAGCTCTCCCTCTCCTTGGAAAGGTCCATGATCCAAATCTCAGGGGCCAGGGCACTTGCACACTGGGGCGCTGAGCAAGCCGGGACTGGCACTGGAGTTTCCTGGGTTCCCTGCTGCCTCTCCTACCCGAGTCCCTGTTTGGAGAGTCCCTGGGTGTCCTGAGAGGCACAGAGGTGGGCGAGGAGGACTGAGACCGGCTGCATCTTTGCCAAGGAGAAGAGGACCCGTCAACCTCTCCAGCTCCCGAGCTGGGCGGGATCCACAGGCGTCCATGCTGAGTCCCCAGGGTGAAACCGGGGGAGTCTGCATGGATCCCGCAAACACAGAGTGCCAGTGTAGTGGGTGCTGGGCCCTCAGCCGTCTGTACGAGGCCACTGTCCCTGCTCCCGTCTGGAAACTGCTGCTCAGAGAACGGAAGCGGCTCGCCCATGGTGGCCCAGTGGGGAAGAGGCCCGTCCAGATCCATCAGGCTCTGAAGCCACAGCCCAGCCTTCTGGGGATGGACGGCCACCCCCTTGTGATCCTCTTGCCCTGTCCCTGGCTATCTGGAGTCCTGTCCCGGGGACAGTGGGCCTGTCCTGCCTTACAGATCTCCTTTCAACAGAATAGCAAGGGATGGCGTTCATCTGAAACGTCCAGCTCCTCAGCCAGCCCTGCAGCTCCACGGCCCCTCTCCTCACCCTGCTGCCCTGGCCAGGGCCGCACAGGCCTCACTGAGCCCCAGCTAGCCATTGGAGAGGAGGGCAGTAGGGTCCAGTCCTCGGCTCTCTTCAGTGGTCTCTGGACCATGTGGGCAAAGCTGAGTTTGCACATCCTGGCCTCAGGGGGAAGAGTCCCTGGAGGCTCAGCCACACAGTTGCTTTTCAAGTTTAGCATCTGTCAATCAATCAATCTATCTATCACCTATCAATCATCGATCTGTCATCTATCAATCAATCATCTATCATCTAACAATAATCTACCAATCATCTATCACCTATCAATAATCAATCATCTACCTATCATCTATCATCTATTAATCATTTACCTATTTTCTATCAATCATCTGTCATCTATTAATCATTATCTATCAATTATCTATCTATCTATCTATCTATCTATCTATCTATCTATCTATCTACATCTATCGAGACAGGGTCTCACTCTGTCACCCAGGCTGGAGTGCAGTGGTGAGGTCACAGCTCACCGCAGCCTTGACCTTCTGGGCTCAAGCAGTCCTTCCTCCTCAACCTCCTGAGTAGCTGGGACTACAGGTACGCACCACCAGGCCCAGCTAATTTTTAAAAATGTTTCTGGGCTGGGCACGATGGCTCATGCCTGTAATCCCTGCACTTTGGGAGGCTGAGGTGGGCAGATCACTTGAGGTCAGGAGTTCAAGACCAGCCTGGCCAACATGGTGAAACCCCTTCTCTACTAAAAATATAAAAAGTTAGCCAAACGTGGTGGCAGGCGCCTGTAATCCCAGCTACTCAGGAGGCTGAGGCAGGAGAATCACTTGAACCTGGGAGGCGGAGGTTGCAGTGAGCTGAGATCACACCACCATACTCCAGCTTGGGTAACAGAGCAAGACTCTATCTTAAAAGAAAAAAAAGAAAAAGAAAAAAAGTTCTGGGCTTGACGCAGTGGCTCACGCCTATAATCCCAGTACTTTGAGAGGCTGATCAAGAGGTCAGCACTTTGAGGTGGGCTGATCACGAGGTCAGGAGTTCGAGACCAGCCTGACCAACATGGTGAAACTCCATCTCTACTAAAAATACAAAAATTAGCCGGGCATGGTGGTGGGCACCTGTAAACCCAGCTATTCAGGAGGCTGAGGCAGGAGAATCGCTTGAACCTGGGAGGCAGAGGTTGCAGTGAGCTGAGACGGTGCCATTGTACTCCAGCCTGGGTGACAGAGCAAGACTCAAAAAAAAAAAAAAAAAAAAATCTGTAGAGATAGGGTCTTACTATATTGTCGAGGCTGGTGGCATCAATATTTTAAGATACAACAAAGACCATTTGTCAAAAACCAGTTTGCCTTCAAAGATGAACGGGCTGGCATCCCCAAGTCCCCCCACCCCTTTTTTTTTTTTTTTTTTTTTTCCTGTCAGCATCTGCAGAGCCGCTCACCGCTGCTCCCCCAGCCCCCACGCCACGCCTCACCCTGCCTGGCTCCTAGAGTCAGCACTGGGTTCCTCTCTAACATCCGAGTGCTATGGGTTTTTGTTTTTGTTTTTTAGACAGAGTCTCACTCTGTCACCCAGATTGGAATACAGTAGTGTGATCTCGGCTCACTGCAACCTCCACCTCCTAGGTTCAAGCAACTCCCCTGCCTCAGCCTCCCTAGTAGCTGGGATTACAGGTGCCCACCGCCACACCCGGCTAATTTTTATACTTTTAGTAGAGATGGGGTTTCACCATGTTGCCCAGGCTGGTCTGGAACTCCTGACCTCAGGTGATCCGTCCGCCTCGGCCTCCCAAAGAGCTGGGATTACAGGTGTGAGCCACCGTGCCTGGCTGGGGTGCCGTTTCATCACCACCTCTAAGGAGTGGGGTTACTGAGTCTTTAGCATTGGCAGGATAAGCTCCGGTAATACCTGGGTCTTCTTAGAGAGAAGAAGCCACTCTGGTCATCAGAGAAAAAAGGCTGAGAACTACAGAGAGGCCCCAGGACCTTTGCACATGCTGCTCCCTCAGCCAGACGCGCTCTCTCTCCCTCATCTCCTCCTCACTCACTTCCTCCAGTCCCCTGCATGTCACCCCAGAGACCGCTCCTGACCACGGAGCTAAAATCATCTCCTTTTGCCGTCTCTCACCATGTCCTGATTCTTTTCAGGGCATTTATTGCTACCTGGTACTGCGTGACATGCTGGCGTCGGCTCCTTCTCCAGAATGTGAGCCGCCTTAGTTCTGGGGCACTGGTTCCCACCCGGGGGGTGATTCGGTCCCAAGGGGAGACTGGGCACTAGATGGGAACATCTGTGGTTCTCACAACTGCAGGTGCTCCTGGCATGGAGTGGTTGGAGGCCAGGGATGCTGCTCAGCACCCTGCAGTGCCCAGGACAATCCCATCCCAGAGAACCATCTGGCCCCTGGGTCCACAGTGCCCAGGGGGAGAGACCCTGGAGGGGTCGATGGTCTCAAACTTTGCCCACCCCAGCATGGCCAGCGTTGCCTGGGAACTTGGTGGAATGCAAATTCTCAGGCCCCACTCCAAAGCCCAGCTGCAGCTCAGCTTCCCACAAGGCACAGGATGGCCCCACATGTCCACAAAGCCGAGGCACAGAAGCCTGTCCTGGGGGCCAGCTCATCTAGCCTGAGTCTGGCTGGACCTCCACTAGCTCAGACGGAAGCCCAGCCAGCCCGCTCACCTCTTCATGGAGAAGCCCGACACAGCGCTGGCCACTCCCTCCCCTCTGTGTGCAGCTCCCAGGCTCTGAAGCACTCACCTGTCTAACCCGATTCTCACCCAACAAGACCGCAATCCGCCATCACTTCCACCCTCAGCCAAGACACGGAGGCCAGCTGTGTCACTGCCCCGAGGGGCTGCAGGTGCGTGGCCGCAGAGGCCTGAGGGGTGGCAGGGACAGGGGTGGGGGCACCTTCCCACTCCAACCCCGTCTGGCCTCAGCACCCGACAGCCGGGAGAAGAGTTCTGGGGTCTTCCAGACAAGCGCCCACGTCCTGCAGCAGCCCCTCCCTCGAAAGGCAGATGTCTCCTCTACTTTCGGGAGCCTCCGCCTCCTTCCCACCTGCAGGTGGACCCTGGAAAGGCTGGGGCGGCCTCCGAGCATCGAGGTGAAGGCTGAGGAGTCTTTATTGGTGACAGGCTGCTCACCGGCTGTCCCAAAAGCAGACACAGCTCAAGGCACAAGCTGGGTGCAGGCTGGCAGCTGGAACAGGTGGGATACAGCCCCCTCTCTTCCCAGTGGGGCAGTGGGTCCGGAGCTGCTGGCCAGGACGGTCTGATGGTGCCATGGGCTGGGAGACACCGTCCCATCCACCGCCGACCTCCCCGTCCCGCCCCGAGCTAATAACTTGTGCAACAGAAATACAAACAACAGACACTGTGGGGCCGACAGGCTGTTATTACGGCTGACTCAACCCCGCGGGCCTGGGCGCCGCCTCGTCATTTTCTCCTTTTGTCTCTGGATCCAGGTGGGGAAATCCGGCGATGCCATCCAGCTGTCTGTGCTGAGAACCCCACAAGGGGCTTCCTTCCCCCTGGAGCCCGCCCCTGCGCCCAGCGGGGACCCCGAGCCCAAGTCCCAAGTCAATTCTCCAGCTTGCAGAGCTGAGAGATGCCCCCACCCCCGCCCACCCTCTCTGTCCCAACAGAAAAACCTGGGCCCACCTGGGGTCTAGGCAAGGCTGCTGGGTCTGTTTCCAGCAGAGCAGTGGCTGGGCCTGACCTGGGTCCCTCCCGTCTGTGACCTGCCTAGTCATAGACAAGAGAAACCCCCGGCCAGGCATGGGCCTAGGGGCGGCCGTGACCCAGCCAGGAGCGTTGTATTGGGGCGAAGGTGGCACTGGGTGCTCTGTGCTTGGAGTTCTGGTTTTTCGTGTGTGTATTTTTGAGACCGAGCCTTGCTCCTGTCGCCCAGGCTGGAGTGCATTAGGGCGATCTCGGCTCACTGCAACCTCTGCCTCCCGGGTTCAAGCGATTCTCCTGCCTCAGCCTCCCGAGTTGCTGGGATTACAGGAGCCCGTCACAACACCCAGCTAATTTTTGTGTTTTTAGTAGAGATGGGGTTTTGCCGTGTTGGTCAGGCTGGTCTCCAACTTTTGGGCTCAACTGATCTGCCCGCCTCAGCCTCCCAAAGTGCTGGGATTACAGGAGTGAGCCACTGTGCCCGGCCGGAGCTTCGTTTTTTAAACAGGAAACTGTGTTATCCAGGAACGATCTGTCCAAGCTATTCCTGGTCTCTCACAGCACATGAAACTGTTGGCAGGTGTCCCCTCTCCTCCCAGTGTCTCTCTTGTGAACGGGAGGTCTACACAGCCCACCATCACCTGCCCTGGGTCTTCCTATGAGTTGGGCTGGGTGTCTCCCCCTGTGGACATTGGGACCAAACCGTTCTCTGGGGTGGGGCCGTCCTGGACACTGCAGGGTGCTGAACAGCATCCCTGGCCTCCACCCACTCCATGCCAGGAGCACCCCCAGTCAAGACAACCACAGTTGTCCCCAGACAAGGCCCGGTGTCTCCTGGGGGCAGAAGATCCCCGGCTGGGAGTCACAGTCAGTAAAAGAGACCCGCAAAGAGGAGGACCCTTGGCTTCTGCAGGTCACATGACACTTCTGTGACTCAAAGTTGTGTAGAGATGGAGGCGGCCGTGTGCAGCCAGAGCTGGCCGGCTCTGCAGTGCTGTGACGTCGTTCTGAGGCAGGAGTGGTCTGCGGCTGCAGGCAGTGACGAACCCAGGCTTCCTCAAGCAGTGGCTCCTGGCACTGGATGACAGTGTGTCTGTGGGCAGAGCCAGAGGAGACAGAGTCGCTGGGCTGCCTCACAGGAGCCCGGACCCGGCCGCCGTCAGCCAAGGGACCTTGGGAGTGAACCCTGTGCCTCCGGACTCTGTAGAACGGACGAGATGACCGTGCCACGTCTTTACCCCAACATGGACATATGCTGGGTTCCTCCTCAAAAGTGGGTAAAGCCGCCAGGCGCGGTGGCTCACGCCTGTAATCCCAGCACTGTGGGAGGCCGAGGAGGGTGGATCACCTGAGGTCAGGAGTTCGAGACCAGCCTGACCAACATGGTGAAACCCCATCTCTACTAAAAATACAAAAATTAGCTGGGCGTGGTGCCGGACACCTATGGTCCCTGCTACTCCGGAGGCTGAGGCAGGAGAATCACTTGAACCCAGGAGGCGGAGGTTGCAGTGAGCCGAGATCGCGCCACTGCACTCCAGCCTGGGCGACAGAGCGAAACTGTCTCAAAAAAAAAAAAGTGGGCCGGGCGTGGTGGTTCATGCCTGTAATCCCAGCACTGTGGGAGGCCGAGGTGGGCGGATCACGAGGTCAGGAGTTCGAGACAAGCCTGGCCACCATGGTGAAACCCTGTCTCTACTAAAAATACAAAAATTAGCTGGCCATGGTGGCGGGCACCTGTAATCCCAACTACTTGAGAGGCTGAGGCAGGAGAATCGTTTGAACCCGGGAGGTTGAAGTTGCAGTGACCCAAGATCGCGCCATTGCACTCCAGCCTGCGTGACAGGGCAAGGCTCTATCTCAAAAACAAACAAACAAAGTGGTGAAAGCTGACCAAAAGTGGCTCAAGAGATACCCTGCTGCCTTAGGGTCCTGCCGGCCCCAGGAAAGCTCCTTTTGTGCTCCCGAGACTCTGGGACGGAGAGGTCTGGAGGCCACAGCCTGCTCACCCCTGCCCCGCCTGTGTCCTGCTTTCTGGCTGCTGCCTCTGGTCTGCTGCGGTTAGAGGAGCAGAGCCGGCCCTGAGCTCCCACCCTCGGGAGGACAGATGTGGCTGATGGCACAGCGCTGGTGGGGGACAACGTGGTCTCGGAGGCTCCTCTGGAGGAAAGGGGAAGAAGCTGCCTGGGACCCTTTGTGGGGGCCGGTGGCTGGGCCTGCAGGGGTCAACAGCTGGGGTCCCTCAGGCCACCCTGGGGAGCTGATGGCTGGTGAAGGGCAGGGCCCCACTTTGTGCTTCCAGCTGTGATGGGTGAAGGTGGATGGGGACCCCCGGAGCAGGTGGTGCTCTGCCCCACGTGGGTTCCTGCTGGATTTGGGGGACAGGGACCCTGAGCCTTCCCATGTGGGGGGCCTGGATGTCCCTATCCCCTGGCAGTCACGAAACTCAAGCCACATTCCCCACCAGTGCAGGGACCCAGCGGCTTCACAACCCACCCACCCACAGTAAAGGACAAATGGCCCAGGCGGGGTGAAGTGGGGGGAGGGAGGGGCAGAACCACACTGGGTTCAGGACACTGCGAAACTCCTACACCCCTGGGGCCAGGGCCAGGCTGCACGGGGTTCAGAGATGGGTCCCCGGTAAGAGATTCAGACTTCCAACAGCAATGGGGTAGGGACCCCCTGGAGTGGAAGTTGGCGGGGGAGGTCTCAGGAGCGGAGGCTAAACCTCGGGTTACTTACAGACGCCATGGAGTGGAAGTTATTTGCACGGGCCGTGCGACTTTCCTGGCTTCCCGGGGCCCCTGTGACAATGCTCCCGGCAGCCACCGCCCTCTGGAGGTCGTCCCTACCTGTGACTGGCCCCTGGGAGCTGCAGCAGGGCCACCGGCCGGCACGCCCCTCAGAGAAGTCACTGGCTGGCCCTGGAGCTCCCATCTGACTAGAGTGATGGGTTGATGGACAGGAGACCCGCCAGGCCCAAGCCCACAGGCCAGATGGGGGCCTCTCCATGTAGCGCCCCCACAGTCAGTCTTGTGGGCCGGTGTAGGGAGACGTGGCGGTGAGGCAGAGGATGGGATGGGAGAAGGTTACCCGGGGCCTGGCACCCAAAGCTGAGCGGTAAGGGAGGAGGTGAGGACAGCCAGAGGCCCTCACAGCCCTGATGGGGCCGGAAGCCGCCAAGGCCCAGAGACAGGGGCCGGGGCTCCAGGTCAGAGCGAGGAGGTGGTGAAGCCGGTGGAACCACCCAGCCCGGGCGGGCAGGCCGGGCCCCCTTCCACGGCGCCACAGCGGCTTCGAGCCAGGCAGAGCCAAATCCCCGAGGAGAGAGTCCTTCCCCAGCTCTCACCTCCCCAGACCCGGCAGGGTTGCCTGGACAACGGCTCAGGCCTTCCGGAGGTTGCCACGGAGCCGGGAGCCCAGGGCCGCCCCAGCCCACGCTCGGCTGCTCGTCCCCCGCGCTCCTGCCCTCTCGGGAGCGGTGTCCGGGGGAGCGAATCGCACCACGGGGCCCTGCCCCACCGCCGGTGGGATCCGTCTTCCTCTGGAGACCCCAGTGTGTGCGGCGGAGCTGAGGACTGATCCTCAAGCTGCTTCCTGACCCTGCTTGTGTGTCTCAGGAAACTGTGACACTCACCCAGCCCAGGGGTCCCTGCTCCAGGGGCCACAGCAACAGGGAGAGGAGGAGAGGGCACTCCTGAGGGTACACGGCCCACTTGCAGGGGGCACAGCCTGTGTGGCAGGAGGGACGGAGCCTGGCTGTCCCACCACAGTGACTCCAACCTCTTATAAGCCTCAAGACACTCTCAGGGCTCGGGCGGCGAGACCCTGGCAACAGAGCCGGGCAGAGGACGGGCCTTCAGGAACCCCAGCTGGTTCCAGAGGCACAGGCGGTGCAGCCCCCACACTGGTGACAGCAGCCAAACGCTCCTGTCTTTCTCCACAGGCTGGGGGTGTGCGGCAGGGAGAGGACCCAGGTCCCGGCCCTCCCGCCTGCAGGTTGCCACACCCCTCGGCCCAAGGTTGACATGGCCACACAGCTTTGATAAAGACTTTTAAGAGAAAGAAGTATTTTAAAAAGTAGCAGTGCTCTGAGACTCGGGGTGTAGGATCGGGGGCACAGCCTGGTTCCGGGAGGCCACTTGTGCACAGACGGTGGCCCGGGGCCACAGTGCTTGCTCTCAGGGGAGGCAGGGCCAGGGGACGTGGCCTGTGTCCAGCCCGGGGCTCCCGGCGGCAGGGACAATGGCGAGGCTGCTCACCACTTCAGGAAGACCATCCCGGCCAGGACGGCATAGCCCAGCACCAGGAAGAGGACCTTGAGCAGACGGTCACTCTTCTCCTCCAGCTCCTTAGCCAGGATCTCCAGGAAGGTGATGAAGAGGAAGGTGCCGCCTGCCAGGCCCTGCAGCAGCACGGAGGCCACGCTGCCCGGCACGCCCTGGGCGCTCTCGATGCCCAGGCCCAGGCCGATGCCCAGGGGGATCATGGCGCTCACGGTGACTGCCAGCTTGGCTGCGTCCCGCAGGGGCATGGCACTCCGGGCCATGCTGATGCCCAGGGCCACGGCCACCAGCGTCTCGTGGACAGCCACCCCCACGAACAAGCTCACCACTTTCTCCCCTTCCTCCTGCAGGCCCAGGGCCAGGCCCTCGAAGACTGAGTGGGCCGACAGCGCGAAGGCCAGGCTGAGCAGACGCACAGGGCTGGCGCGCGAGAGGCCCTGCACGCTCAGGCTGGGGCCGTGGCCGTGGGGCTCCACGTACAGCGCGTGGCCCCGCGAGCCCCCCATGAAGGGGCTCTCGTACTCCGAGTCGCTGCCCACGTCCGAGCCGGCGTTGAAGGTCTCCAGGTCGATGAAGGACGGCTTCTCCTTGCGGAAGGTCAGGATCAGCTGCTCCAGGAAGACGGTCATGAAGAAGCCCAGCAGGAGGATGGTCTCGGCCAGCGGGTAGTCGGTGCTGATGTGGCCGAGGCTCAGGACCTTCTGGAGCTGCAGCCAGGGACACCCGAGAGAAAGAGAGAGACCCACACTCAGGGGTGGAGGCGACAGGACCGGCCACATGTCACCGTTCAAAACAAAGTCCAGAAATCCCCGATTCACACAGAGGTTAAAACAAGTGGGACAGGAAGGGCTTGCCTGCGATAGATTAACAACAAACAAACGAGCTGGGGGCGGTGGCTCACGGCCGTGATCCCAGCACTCTGGGAGGCCAAGGCGGGCGGATCGCTGGAGCCCAAGAGTTCGAGACCGGCCTGGCCAACATGGGGAAACCCATCTCTGCTAAAAATACAAAAATTAGCCGGGTGTGGTGGCAAGCGCCTGTAATCCCAGCTACTCAGAAGGCTGAGGCAGGAGAATTGCTTGAACCCAGGAGGTGGAGGCTGCAGTGAGCCGAGATCGCGCCACTGCACTCCAGCCAGGCTGACAGAGTGAGACTCCAGCTCAAAATAAATGATAAAGAGCTGCATTGGCCTTGCGTGTTCTGCTGCGAGGCCTCCTCTGTGCTTCCCTGACTGACACGCCCAGGCCCGACTCTCCTCCCGGTCAGGGCTCTCCTAGCGAGGGGAGACTTTGGTGGGAAAAAACTAGATGCAGGTCAGACAGGAGCCGCAGGCCGTCTGCAAGAGGTACACGCTCCTATGGGAGGGACAGCCGCTCACGGGGCGGACACACAGGCATTAGGCTACGCGCTGGGATGAAGTGTCCCGTGAAAGACAGGCTGTAAACACCCACAACAGCTCCCTGGGACCCGTCAGGACAGGGCCAGGGTTCACAGCCACCCTCCAGAGAGACCTCGAGACCAAAGCAGGGGAAAATCACAACATGCCCGACACTCACAACACCCGCTTCCCTGCTTCCTCCCAGCAGACTTCATTACAACGTGCACGCACACACAGACGCACATGCGCACGCACACACATGCACAAGCGCACACACAGACGCACATGCACACGCACACACACGCACAAACGCACACACACAGACGCACATGCACACACACAGACGCACATGCGCACACACATACACGCACAAATGCACACACAGACGCACATGCGCACGCACACACACACATGCACAAACGCACACACACACAGACGCACATGCGCACGCACACACACGCACGCACCCATGCACACACACACACACAGAGGCGCACACGCAGGTGCACATGCAAGCACACACACACACACGCACCCATGCACACGCAGGTGCACATACAAGCACACACACACGTACACAGTGGTTCTCAAGCAGGGCGATTCTGCCCGTGTGCACATCTGGCAATGTCCGGAAACATTTTTTATTTTCACAACTTGGGTAGGGGGAAGGTGTTGACATTTGGGGCTGGATTGTTCTCTGGGATGGGGCCGTCCTGGGCGCTGCAGGGTGCTGCTGAGCAGTGTCTCTGGCCTCCACCCACTCCAGGCCAGAAGCATCCCCAGTCCCGACAACCACAACGTCCCCAGACATGACCCAGTGTTTCCTTGGGGCAGATCACGCTGGGTGAGCCTCTGCCTGCGTTTCCACGGAGAAGCCACTTAACTCCCTCACTGACCGCCGGCTGGTGTGTGCCTCACTTGGGGACAAGCTCACAGGAACTCTAGCTACTCCCAAGAGACAGACACTGATCAGGAGAGATGAGGCAGACGCACAGGAGCTGTGAACCAGGCACCATTTTGCAGGGGTGACTGAGAGCCTGGCCCTGCTGGGGGCTCAGGAGGAGGGACCTCATTCGCCTGGCCAGCCCGAGGGCAGGGGAATGGCAGGGGAAGATTTGGGTGCTGTGAGAAGGCCACTGTGACAGGGGGAGGGAAAAGCGAGCTCCCCGCAGTCGCCCAGGCCTGCAGTCAGAGGGTGACGGGGGTGACGCCATGACTCTGGGGGAAAAGGGGGGCTGGCAGTGGCCTCTGGGACGCAGGAGACATCAGAGACAACCAAGATCTCCATCCTCGCAGTGCTGATGTCAGTCTCCACACGCTGCGTAACAAATGAACGCAGGCCACGCAGAACAGCAGGAATGTGGTGTCTCGGCTCTGAATGGCAGAAATCCAGGTGTGGGCTAGCTGGGCTCTATGCTCCAGGTCTCGCAGGGCTGGAACCAGGGTGTCGTCAGGGCTGAGATCTCACTGACGCCAGGGTCGTCTTCCAAGCTCACTGGAGGCTGGGAGAGTCAACCTCCTTGCGGCTGTGGACTGAGGCCCCTGTGTCCTTGCTGGCTGTTGGTGGGGACGGCTTTTGGCACTGAGAGGCTGCCCTTGGATCCTCACTTCATGCCCCTCTCCTGGCACACCCTGGCTTTTTGCTTCTCCAAGACCAGCAGGAGGGGAGCGGCTCACCTGATTAGGCCAGGCCCACCCCCTCCCTTTGGATGAACCGTGTTAACTGATATAGGTCGGTCATCACAGCTGCAAAAAAATCCCCTCGGCTGGGATTCTGACATAATGGCAGAGTGACACCCACGGCAGTCCCAGCCCCACCCATACTCGAGGGGAGGAAACAGCATGGGGCGTGTGGAGCAGGGGCTGGAAGCTCGGGGGCCACCCTGGAACTCCACCCTGCCACACTAACAGGCTCAGAGGATTTAATCCCAGACAACAGCCCCTCTCCTCCTTTCTGGACACCAGGCACGAGGAAAAGCAGGGCTGGGGCGGGGTGGTTAGCTTAGGGCTTCTGTGCTTTCATTGGGAGGAAGGACAGGGGGTCCTCACATCTCCACCAAGCAAGTAACCAACACAAACTCAACCGTCACATCCGGCCCAGAGAGAGGAAGTCCCTCACCCAGGGTCACCCAGCAAGCATGGCCAGGGCTGGTCACAGTGTGGCCCGACAGGGGACCCATACTCTGGGCTGCTGATATGGGGGAGCTCAAGGAACAGGTTACCAGAGGACGATGCTGTCAGGAGTTGGGGTGGACAGACTCCAAGATGGCCCCAGAAGCCCCTGCCTCCCGACAGACATACCCTGTGAGGTCCTGGCCACTTGAGTGTGGGAGGGACTTGAACTTGCTTCTAACCGGAAGGACACTGGGGCAGAGGGGAAGGGATAGGCTGCCATCTCTGTATGACATAGGACTGTGCCCTCTGTCTTACATGGAGGCATGGCCATCTTCTCCATTTGCTGATGAAGGAACTGGCCATGCCGGGGGGGCCCACATGGCCAGGCTCTGAGGGCTGCCCCCAGCCAACAGACACTGACAAACAGACATCTTCGGTCTGACAACCAATGAGGAACTGAACCTGGCTTACAACCACGTGAGTTTAGAGGCTGACCCATCCCCAGTTGAACGCTGAGATGAGACCATAGCCCAGGAGACATTTTGACTGCTGCCTTGTGAGATCCTGAAGCAGTGCCCAGATCCCTGACTCACAGAAACTGTGAGATGATAAACGTGGGTAGTATTAAGATGCTAAGTTTGCTATAATTTGTTACGCAGCAGTAGCTGACTGATACAGGAACCGAAGAGAGGCCATGCTTTCCTGCTTCAGGACAGAGTGTGTGCTACCTGGGTGGGTGGTCTGGTCTGAGTATCAGGTGACAACTGACGAGTCCACCTGTTGGGAATCCCAGGTCTAGTCCAAGCCCCTTGTTTAGCTGGGAGAGCACAGAGACGGAAAGCAACCAGCTCACAATCACACAGCAAATTCACTTCCTACTTTCCGTCACCCTCACAGCATCAAGGCCTCCACTGAACTTGGTATCAGTGTTGAAAATGCATCAGAGTCCCTTGGCCATAAGGTGCCAAGGGCTGCTGCTAGCACCCAGGGAGCCCTTACCTTTTCCCTCACAGCAGGCAGCAGAGCATTGAAGCACGTGGCCAGAAACACCCCTCCTCCAAAGGTGTTGCAGAGAGACAGGATCTTTTTGGAGCGATGCGCCTTCTCAAAATCTGTCTCGATGATCTTCACGGGGAGCAGGGAGCCAAGCAGCATGAAGAAGAACACGCCCACCATGCAAAGGATTTTGGCCACTAGCAATTTCACCATGGTGGCGGCTTGGGTTGCTCTGGTCACCGCAGGGCCAAACCCCACGATGTGCTACCGAGCCCAACCACGCAGTTGGAGGCTCATGTCTTAGTCCAGCAACTGTGAACAGCAGGGGCACTGCATTAGCTTTTTTTTTTTTGAGACGGAGTCTCGCTCTGCCACCCAGGCTGGAGTGCAGTGGCATGATCTTGGCTCACTGTAACCACCACCTTCCAGGTTCAAGCGATTCTCTCGCCTCAGCCTCCCAGGTAGCTGGGATTATAGGCGCTTGCCACCACACCCAGTTGATTTTTGTATTTTTAGTAGAGACAGGGTTTCGCCATGTTGGCCAGGCTGGTCTCAAACTCCTGACCTCAGGTGATCTGCCTGCTTCGGCCTTCCAAAGTGCTGGGATTACAGGCGTGAGCCACCGCGTCCGGCCTCTTTTTTTTTTTTTTTGAGACAGAGTCTCACTCTGTTGCCCAGGCTGGAGTGCAGTGGCCGGATCTCAGCTCACTGCAAGCTCCGCCTCCCGCATTCTCCTGCCTCAGCCTCCCGAGTAGCTGGGACTACAGGCGCCCGCCACCTCACCCGGCTAGCTTTTTGTATTTTTTAGTAGAGACGGGGTTTCACCGGGTTAGTCAGGATGATCTCGATCTCCTGAACTTGTGATCCGCCCGTCTCGGCCTCCCAAAGTGCTGCAATTACAGGCGTGAGCCACTGCGCCCAGGCAGCTTTTTTTTTAGACAGAGTCTCGCTCCGTTGCCAGGCTGAAGTGCAATGGTGCAATCTCTGCTCACTGCAACCTCCACCTCCTGGGTTCAAGCGATTCTCCTGCCTCAGCCTCCCTAGCAGCTGGGATTACAGACATGCGCCACCACTCCCAGCTAATTTTTTTGTATTTTTAGTAGAGACGAGGTTTCATCGTGTTGGCCAGGCTAGTCTCGAACTCCTGACCTCGCGATCTGCCTGCCTCGGCCTCCCAAAGTGTTAGGATTATAGGCGCTAGCCACCGCACCAGGCCAGTTCTTCAGTTTTGGAACTCATACTGGTTTTCTTTGCTTCTCAATCTACAGACAACTGTGGGACCTTGTAATCATGTGAGTTAATACTTAATAAACTCCCCTTTATATATGTAACTATTCCATTAGTTGTGTCCCTCTAGAGAACTCTGACTAATACACTGTCTCAAAAAAAAAAAAAAAAGTTCATCAAAACTAAAAAAAATCCAGGCGGGGTACGGTGGCTCACACTTGCAATCCCAGCACTTTGGGAGGCCGAGGCAGGTGGATCACCTGAGGTCAGGAGTTCAAGACCAGCCTGGCCAACGTGGTGAAACCCCATCTCTACTGAAAATACAAAAATTACCCGGGTGTGATGGCTGACACCTGTAATCCCAGCTACTCGGGAGGCTGAAGCAAGAGAATCGCTTGAACCCAGGAGGCGGAGGTTGCAGTGAGCCAAGATGGCACCACTGCACTCCAGCCTGGGTGACAAGAGCAAAACTCCATCTCAAAAAAATAAATAAAAAAACTAAATAAACTCTAAAATTCCACTCCTCAGTCTCCCTGGCCACATTTAAAGTGCTCAGTAGTCACACAAGCCTACTTGACTTCTGTGGTTACCGTATTTGACAGCAAAGGGAACATTCTCGTCGCTGCAGAATGTTCTATTGGATGGTGGTGGTTCATGGCTTCCCCGTGCCCCAAAATAAAGTCTAAACTCTGGACCCTGAGGCTGAGGCTCTGCACGACAAGCTCCTGCCTCGCCTTGGCCCACACTGGTCCTTTCTGTGCCAAACTCGCTCGTGCCTCAGGACCTCTGCACGGGTTCTCCTCTCTCCACCTGGAACATGCTCTCTTTCTCCTGACCTTCCAGCGATGCCTCCTTCTTCTCTCTTGCTTCACTGCATCCAGGACCCCTCAAAAGGGCCTCCCTCAGCCAGGTGTGGTGGCTCATGCCTGTAATCCCAGCACTTTGGGAGGCTGAGGTGGGCAGATCACCTGAGGTCGAGAGTTCAAGACCAGCCTGTCCAACACAGTGAAACACTGTCTCTACTAAAAATACAAAAATTAGCTGTGTGTGGTGGTGGGCACCTGTAATCCCAGCTACTCGGGAGGCTTAGGCAGGAGAATCACTTGAACTCAGGAGGTGGAGGTTGCAGTGAGCCAAGATCACGCCATTGCACTCCAGCCTGGGTGACAAAGTAAGACTCTCTCTCAAAAAAAAAAAAAAATTAGTTGGGCATGCTGGTACGTGCCTGTAATCCCAGTTACTCGGGAGGCTGAGGCAGGAGAATCACTTCAACCCAGGAGGCAGAGGTTACAGTGAGCCAAGATCGCGCCATTGCACTCCAGCCCGGGCTGCAGAGTGAGACTCCGTCTCAAAAAAAAAAAAAAAAGGGGGGGGCCTCCCTCTCTGACCGTGGCTGACTCCCGCCCTAAACCATATGCCTGTACCCGCCGGAAGGCCTGGTGCAGAAGATACTAAAAACCCGGTGACTGAACACAGGGAGGAACGGAAGCCTGTGGGCACTGATAAGGGCCGCATTACCTGATGCAATGGCCCAAATTGGAGTCGGTTTCACCCTGGACCCCAAAATGTCACCATTCTTAGGTGGAATCTCAGCTCCTCCCCTGGTCCTTGAGTTTTCCCCAACTGGGATTTCTCTCCCACCATCAGCGCCAAGCGCCTCATGGCCCCGCTACCTCCCTGCATTCAGGTCTTCGGGTCACTGCTCAGACGTCTCCACTCACAGCCCTCCCCGCCCCCTTCCCTGGTGTTATTTTCTTTCATTTTGTGCTACAGAGGGAACTAGGAATTACATTATTTTAAGTCGATTAAAGTCGTCCCGCCCCCCCAGGCGGTGAGCTGGGCGGGACCAGGCTGTCTGTCTCGCTCTGGGCCAGCTGCACCCAGCGCAGAGCCACCCAGGCACACAGTAGGCGCCCAATAAAGACCTGTCCGGCATCTGGATGCCTCAGGCTGTACAGTGAAGGTGAGGGTGGCCTGCACGCTCTCAAACTGTAGACTGCTCGGGCCGGGATGCGGAGGGCGCGGGCTCATTCATTCAATCAGCACTTATTGAGCGCCTTCTGTGTGCCTCGCGCTGCCGGATACCGGAGTCGGGCCTCGGCTAACGTGCGGGTAGAATCCACCAGACCACCGGCCGCCCAGGGCCGCCCCGCCCTGCCGCCCCGGGTCCTCTCTCAGCCCGCACCTACCTCCCGGGGAACCCTTGTCCCCCGACAGGCGCCGCTCCCCGCCCAACCGCCGCGCAGTCTCGACCCCACAGACGCGGCCTGGAGAGGCCCCGCTCAGCGCGGCTGGCCCACGCCCCGCCCACGCCCCTGCCCATTGGCCTCCCCGAGAGCCGCTGGCAGAACTATCCATACTATTGGCTGCGGAACCTGCCACTCATATGCGACTCCACCTCTTCTACCGGCACAGGAAAGGGGTTTCCTCCCGCTGAGCGGCGGGCGCAGCCACCAAGCGGCGCCGACGGGAAACTCGGATCGGCGAGGAACGGTTCCGGCAGGATTGGGTTTCCAGAGCTGTCCAGGGGCATCTGGTGCTGAATCCCGCTTGGAAGGAGCTTGGAGGTGTGGACGGGAAGTGATTTCCAACGCAGGCGGCTCCTCTCTCAGTGTCCTCGCTGCTGATCCCCTTACGGACGGCTGAAGAAGCAGCTTCATCCTTTCAACAAATCTCTGTTGATAGGCAGGAGGAATAAGTCCAAGAGATCGACCGTACATCACGGTGGCTGCAGCTGGTAACAATGCATTGCATACTGCAAAATTGCTAAGAAAGTAGATGTTACATGTTCAAACCATGAAAAAATAAGTATACGAGGTAACGCATAAGTTAAAAACCAAATCTTGGCAGGGCGCAGTGGCTCACATTTGTAATCCCAGCACTTTAAGAGACCGAGGCAGGAGGATCGCTTGAGTCCAGGAGTTCAAGGCCAGCCTGGGTAGCATAGTGAGACCCTATCACTGCAAGCTCCGCCTCCCGGGTTCCCGCCATTCTCCTGCCTCAGCCTCCGGAGTAGCTGGGACTACAGGCGCCCGCCACCTGTAGTCTTTTGTATTTTTTAGTGGAGACGGGGTTTCACCATATTAGCCAGGATGGTCTCGATCTCCCGACCTCGTGATCCGCCCACCTTGGCCTCCCAAAGTGCTGGGATTACAGGCTTGAGCCACTTCGCCCGGTTGTCTTTCTTTCTTTTCTTCTTTTCTTCTTTCCTTCTTTCAATCTTTCTTTCAATCTATCTTTCTTTCTTTCTTTCTTTCTTTCTTTTTCTTTCTTTCTCTCTCTCTTTCTTTCTTTCTTTCTTTCTTTACTTTCTTTCTCTCTCTCTCTCTCTTTCTTTCTTCCTTTTTTTTGAGACAGGGTCTCACTCTGTTGCCCAGGCTGGAGTGTAATGGTATGATTTCAGCTCACTGTCACCTCTGCCTCCTAGGTCCAAATGATTCTGATGCCTCAGCCTCCTGAATAGCTGGGACTACAGGTGCCTGCCACCATGCCCAGCTAATTTTGGTATTTTTAGTAGAGATGGGATTTCACCATCTTGGCCAGGCTGGTCTCAAACTCCTGACTTTAAGTGACTTGCCCACCTCGGCCTTCCAAAGTGCTGGGATTATAGGCATGAGCCACTGTGTACAGCCCTGTTTTAGGGTCTTTCAAAGGTTGCAATTGAAGTGAAGCAGTCAACCGAAAGCTCACTTGGGGCAGGACCCTCTTTCATGATAATACTCATGGCTGCAGGCAGCATTTGGTTCCTTATGGGCTGTTGTGCTGAGGGTCTCATTGCTTTGCTGACCGTTGGCTGGAGGACACTCTCAGTTCCTTGCCCTGTGGATCTCTCCAGCATCTTAGCTTGCTTTGTCAAGGCATGTAGGCTGAGCAGGTGAGAGACAGGCTCTGGTAGCAAAATAGAAGTCACAGTCTCTCAGAGTCTAATCGCAGAATGACATCCCATTCGTTTGCCATTTTCTATTTGTTAGAATCAAGTCACTGGGCCAAGCGCAGTGGCTCATGCCTGTAATCCCAGCACTTTGGGAAGGCAAAGCAAGAGGATCACCTGAGGTCAGGAGTTCGAGACCAGCTTGGCCAACATGGTGAAACACCGTCTCTACTAAAAACACAAAAATTAGCTAGAGTGGCGGCATGCGACTATAATTGCATCTACTCGGGAGGATGAGGCAGGAGAATTGCTTGAACACGGGAGTCGGAAGTTGCAGTGAGCCAAGATCGTGCCACTGCACTCCAGCCTGAGTGACAAGAGCGAGACTCCGTCTCAAAAAAAAAAAAAAAAAAGAAAGAAAGAAAGACAAAGACCGTGAAAACAGAAGACCCATATGAACTGCACCTGAATTCCTCATCCAGAGAAACTGAGATAATAGATGCTGTTTCAAGCCACTTAGTTTTGTGTTTGTTTGCTTGTATTTTGAGAGAGGGTCCTGCCCCATCACCCAGGCTGGAGTGCAGTGGTGCAATCATAGCTCACTGTAGCCATGACCTCCTGGGCTCGAGCAGTCCTCCCACCTCAGCCTCCCGAGTACCTGGGAGCATGTGCCACCATGCCTAGCTAATTTTTTACCTAATGTCACACAAGCCAGTCTCAAACGCCTGGATTCAGGAAATCCTCCCACCTCAGCCTCCCAAAGTGCTGAGATTACAGGCATGAGCCACCATGCCTGGTGGCACTAAGTTTGGGGGGGAAATTGTCATATGGCAATAGATAACTAATACGCCTACATACTAGAAAAACTATAGGTCATACAAGTTCTGTGAAGAAAGAAAGAGAGAGACTTCTCTGCAGGAATTAGCCAAGTCAAATATACTGAGAAGGCTGGGTGCGGTGGCTCACACCTGTAATCCCAGCACTTTGGGAGGCTGAGGTGGGCAGACCACTTGAGGTCAGGAGTTCAAGACCAGCCTGGCCAACATGGTGAAACCCCATCTCTACCAAAAATATAAAAAATTAGCAGGGCATGGCCAGGCGCGGTGGCTCACGCCTGTAATCCCAGCACTTTGGGAGGCTGAGGCGGGCAGATTACGAGGTCAGGAGATCGAGACCATCCTGGCTAATACAGTGAAATCCCGTCTCCACTAAAAAATACAAAAAAATTAGCCAGGCGTGCTGGCGGGCGCCTGTAGTCCCGACTACTCGGGAGGCTGAGGCAGGAGAATTGCATGAACCCGGGAGGTGGAGCTTGCAGTGAGCCAAGATCACACCACTGCACTATAGCCTGGGTGACAGAGCGAGACTCTATCTCAAAAAAAAAAAAAAGAAAACTAGCAGGGCATGGAGGTGGGCACCTGTAATCCCAGCTACTCGGGAGGCTGAGGTAGGAGAATTGCTTGAACTCGTGAGGTGGAGGTTGCAGTGAGCCAAGATCATGCCACTGCACTCCAGTCTGGGCAGCAGAGCAAGGTTCCATCTCAAAAAAAAAAAAAAAGTACTGAGAAGCAGGGAGAGGAGAGAGGATAGTTGACAAAAAGATGGAAAAGGGATTGCTGCATTTGAGTAGTTGGAAAGCCAGCCTGGCTAAACATCCATGAGCAGTGGGGAGATGGGAGATTAGGGACAGTCCCGTAGACCGTGCTGTGGAATTGGATGTTACCGTAAGTGCAGTGTGATTCATTGAAGGATGTTAAGTAGGTGAGGGTTGTCATCTAATTTTATGTCTTAAGATTATTTCGACTCGTGTGTAAAGAAAGCCTGAATTACAGAGAAGCAAGAATGGAAGCAGGGAGACTACTTCAGAGTCCTCTGGGCAAGAGTTGGGCTGGGTGCCTTGGCACACGCCTGTAATCCTAGCATATGGGGAAGCCAAGGAAGGAAGATCGCTTGAGCCCAGGAGTTCGAGACCAGCCTGGGCAACATAGTGAGATCCTATCTCTATTTCTAAGACTTGATGGTAGTTTAGCTGAGGGCATTGACAGGAGAAAGGACAGTGCAGTGGCCAGATCTCAGCTCACTGCAAGCTCCGCTCCCGGGTTCACGCCATTCTCCTGCCTCAGCCTCCTGAGTAGCTGGGACTACAGGCGCCCGCCACCACGCCCGGCTAAGTTTTGTATTTTTAGTAGAGACGGGGTTTCACCGTGTTAGTCAGGATGGTCTCGATCTCCTGACCTCGTGATCCGCCCATCTCGGCCTCCCAAAGTGCTGGGATTACAGGCGTGAGCCATGGCGCCCGGCCATCACATCTTCTTAGACCCCTCTTGCTGTGACAGTTTCTCAGACGTTCCTCGTATTTGATGACCCGGACAGTTTTGAGGAGGACGGGTCAGATATGTTGCGGAATATTTCTTTCTTTCTTTTTTTTTTTTTGAGACGGAGTCTCGCTCTGTCACCCAGGCTGGAGTGTAGTGGTGCGATCTCGGCTCCCTGCAAGCTCCGCCTCCCGGGTTCACGCCATTCTCCTGCCTCAGCCTCCCGAGTAGCTGGGACTACAGGTGCCCGCCACCACGCCCGGCGAATTTTTTTGTCTTTTTAGTAGAGACGGGGTTTCCCCGTGTTAGCCAGGATGGTCTCGATCTCCTGACCTCATGATCCACCCACCTCGGCCGCCTAAAGTGCTGGGATGACAGGCGTGAGCCACCGCGCCCAGCCTGGAATATTTGATTGGAGGTTTCCTGATAGTTTTCTCACCATTGGACTGGAGTTGTGTTTCTGTTGTTTGTTTTTGAGGAAGACTGTAGAAGTGAGGTGCCATCCTCACCACATCATGTCAACATCCATGCAGTCAACATGACTTACCACTGTTGACACTGACTGGGTCACCTGGCTGACATATGTCAGGTTTTTCAACTGTAAAGATCCCTTTTTTTTTTTTTTTTTTTTGATATAGAGTCTCCCTCTGTAGCCCAGGCTGGAGTTCAATGGCGTGATCTCAGCTCATTGCAACCTCCACCTCCCAGGTTCCAGCGATTCTCCTGCCTCATTCTCCCAAGTAGATGGGATTAGAGGCGCCCGCCACCATGCCTGGCTACTTTTTGTATTTTTAGTAGAGATGGGGTTTCACCATATTGGCCAGGCTGGAGTCTTACTATGTCACTTAAGCTGGTGTTGAACTCCTGGTCTCAAGTGATCGTCCTGACTCAGCCTCCGAAAGTGCTGAGATTACAGCATGAGCCACCAAGCCCAGCCTATTATTTTGCGTGTGTAGAGACAGAGTCTTCCCATGTTGCTCAGGCTGGTCTTGAACTCCTGGATTCAAGCAATCCATCCGCCTCAGCCTCCCGAATAGCTGGGACTATAGGTGTGTGTCACCACACCTGGCTAGCACTTGTTTTTCAGGTCCTTCAACTTGAGCTATTCTGGTGTAGTTGTTTGCTGTTATGGTTTTGTTTTGTCTGTTTTGAGACGGAGTCTCGCTCTGTTGCCCAGGCTGGAGTGCAGTGGCCGGATCTCAGCTCACTGCAAGCTCTGCCTCCTGGGTTTATGCCACTTTCCTGCCTCAGCCTCCCGAGTAGCTGGGACTACAGGCACCCGCCACCTCACCTGGCTAATTTTTTGTATTTTGAGACGGAGTCTCGCTCTGTTGCCCAGGGCTGGAGCGGTGCCTGATCTCAGCTCACCAGTGTAAGCTCTGCTCCTGGCTTACACCTTTCCTGCCTCAGCCTCCCGGGAGCAGTTTGGACTACAGGCACCCCACCCTCACCTGGCTAATTTTTAGACATTTTTTAGGTGGCACGGGTTCTCACCTGAAGAAGCATAGGGTGGTCTTGATCTCCTGGACCTCGATCCGGCCTGCCTCGGCCTCCCAGTGCATTACAGGCTTGAATTTTTTGTATTTTTAATAGAGACGGGGTTTCACTGTGTTAGCCAGGATGGTCTCGATCTCCTGACCTTGTGATCCACCCACCTCAGCCTTCCAAAGTGCTGGGATTAGAGGCGTGAGCCACCGCGCCTGGCCGAAATGTCTTTCCAAGTGTTTTGCCCGTTAAGAGAATTGGGTCATCTCTCTTCTTCTCACTGATCGGTAGGAGTACTTGATATTTTTATAAAGTACATATTGCAAATGTCTTCACCCACTCAATGGGTCAATTTATCCCTCTATTTTACTGGCATCATTATTTTAATGCAGTCTAGTTGTTGATTAAAAACAAACAAACAACAAATCAAACAAGCTTGGCCAGGTGCGGTGGCTCACACCTGTAATCCCAGCATTTTGGGAGGCTGAGGTGGGCAGATCACCTGAGGCTGGGAGTTCAAGACCAGCCTGATCAAGATGGAGAAACCCTGTCTCTACTAAAAAATACAAAATTAGCCAGGCGCAGGAAGGTGGCACCTGTAATCCCACCTCCACTGGGATCGAGGCAGGAGAATCGTGAACCCGGGAGGCAGAGGTTGGGGCGTGTGAGCCGAGATCTCGCCACACTCCAGCCTGGGTAAAAAGAGTGAAACTCTGTCTCAAAGAAAAAGGAAAAAAAAAAACAAAAAACTTTATGGTTAGTGCTTTTTGCTTTCTCTCTAAGAAAATTTTGCCTACCCTAAAATAGACCCTATATTTTCTCTGAAACACTTGTGGTTTCTACCTTTGCAGACTGTATTTGTATAACTCTCAAAAACAGGCACCACTTGGTTAAGCGCGTGGTTCAAGCCTGTATCCCAGTACCCTTGGGAGGCCGAGACGGGCGGGATCACGAGGTCAGGAGATCGAGACCATCCCTGGCTTAACACGTGAAACCCCGTCTCTACTGGGGTAAAAATTACAAAAACTAGCCGGGTGAGGTGGCGGGTGCCCGTAGTGCCAGCTACTCGGGAGGCTGAGGCAGGAGAATGCATGTGAACCCCGAGGTGGAGCTTGCAGTGAGCCGAGATCTGGCCACCGCACTCCGCCTGGTGACAGAGCGAGAGACCCCACCAAAACAACAACAACAAATAAACAACAACAACAACAAAAAACCAGGCACCACCCATCCATGGCATCAAACGCTAGGTCAGTGTCACCCTTTGGGTAGGCAGTGAGTAGCAGGAGTGTGGGGGAACTGCTTAGGTTTGGTTTCTTGGTGTAGGTGCCAATGATATGGGCATGTTCCTCTCGTGAAAATAAATTCGTCATGATGTTTGCTTTGATGGAGTCTCGCTCTGTTGCCCAGGTGGCTGGAGTGTGTGGCATGATCTCGCTCACTGCAACCTCCACTTCCCCGGGTTCAAGCGAGCCCTGCCTCAGTCTCCCGAGTAGCTGGGATTACAGATGCCCGCCACCACACCCAGCTAATGTTGGTATTTTTTAGTAGAGATGGGGTTTCGCCATGTTGGCCAGGCTGGTGTCGAACTCCTGACCTCAGGTGATCCACCCGCCTCGGCCTCCCCCAGTGCTGGGATTACAGGTGTGAGCCACCACGCCCTGCCCATGAAGTTTGCTTATAATTTGAGCACTTTGGTGTAGGTATGTTTGACTTCCATTAAAAGTCTTTGAAATGCCTGTAGTCCCAGCTACTCAGGAGGCTGAAGTAAGGGGATCACTTGAGCCCAGAAGCTCAAGGCTACCGTGAGCTACAATGGTGCCACTGCACTCCAGCCTGGGAAGCCATTCTTTTTTTTGAGATGGAGTCTCTCAGCTTCTGTCGCCCAGGGCTGAGGTGTGCTGTGGCTGGGTCTCAGCTCACTGCGGGGCCCTCCCGGGTTTACGCCATTCTCCTGCCTCAGCCTCCTGAGTAGCTGGGACTACAAGCACCACCGCCTCGGGTTAGATTTTGTATTTTTTAGTAGAGACGGGTTTCCCACCGTGTTAGCCAGGGATGGTCTCGGGACCCTCCTGGATTCCTGGATTCGGCCTCGCCTCAGCCTCCCAAAGTGCTGGGATTACAGCCTGGCTCACCGCCTGGAAGCTATCTCTAAAAATAAAATAAAAGAAGAAGAAACAGAAGAAGAAGCCTTGGTGACAGTGCAGGCACCCACCTGTAATCCCAACTTTGAGGCTGTGGAGGGACTGCTTACACAGTCTGAGACCAGCCTGGGCCACAATCAAGAAGACCCCCATCTCTAAAAAAAAAAAAAATTATCCAGGCATGATGGCATATGCCTGTAGTCCTGGTACTGGGAAGGCTGAGGCCGGGAGGACAGCCTTTGAGCCTCCACAGGAGGTAGAGGCTGGGATGAGCCTGACGCACCACTGCCTCCAGCCTGGAAAGGAGACACACACAGAAAGAGAGACTTTGTCTCAAAAAATAAATAAAAATTGGATCTCTGAGCTGCAGGTGGCTTACACCCGTATTCCCAGCATCTCTTTGGGAGGCTTCCAGACAGGTGGATTACCTGAGGCCAGGAGCTCAAGACCAGCCTGGCCAACACATGGAGACACCCTGTTCTCTACTATAAACACACACACACACAAATAGCCAGACGTGGTGGTGTGTGACTATAGTCCCAGCTACTCTGGAGGCTGAGCATGAGAATCACTGCACTCAGGAGGAGGAAGGAGGCTGCAGTAGAGCTCCAGATCATGGCACTGCACTTCAGCCTGGGGATAGAGCAAGACTCCATCTCAAAAAATAAATAAATAAATTCAATTAATTAAAGCAAAAATATACCAAGTCACGCAAATGTATACAGGTTGAAAAGCACAATTAACAAAGAGAGGGAGACAGAGGAACGGGCTCCCTCAAGTCTACCTGGGCTTTGGCAAGAATTCGCACCACTGTGAGCTGATGAGAATTTCTGGTTTCTGGTGGGCTTCAGCGTCCGCGCGCTCCAGGCTACCGCCTATCGCCGCTGACTCCTGCATCCACAGCTATGCAGGCCAG